>NC_133361.1:61140750-61254085 GCF_049309525.1 Garra rufa
AGGGTGCCACAAATCAGAAAACAAAACAAAAATATAGCTGCAAGCAGCCAAACTGGGCTAAGTCTGTTTCAAGAGTTCTGTGAGTTCAAAAAGTATTGTTTTTTAAAGTTTTGAATTGTTCTATAGTTCTGTAACTTTTATAAAGAATGCTTTATTCCATCTTTCTATATATTTTGCAAACTGCTTATCTACAGGCTTTATTGCTCTATTGCAAAAACGTTTACAAAGTCAAAGTCAAGAGAGTCATCATACCCATCCTAAGATTATCAATTAAAAAGGTTTAGAAATTAGTAAAATGCTATGCAAAATCTTTTGAACACAAAAGGTTATTAGCAAAAATAGCATGATTCATAGTTAGAGCTCTTGCCAAATTTGGCACTGACCCTCAGACTATGGTTCTGATGACGCATACCAAGTTTTGTTTTGACTGGTCAAAGTTTGGCCGAGATACAGTCTTTGAACCAATTTTGGATTGGCATTGTTAAGTTCACAACACCTTAACTTTATTTTTCACCAGTAGGTCACACAATTCTGTTCAGTTATTTCTGTGCAGCTCGGCCCAAAGATCATCTCAGACAATTTTATGAAGAATTGGACCAATTTTGAAGGAGTACCAAAAAAATACACCCAACTTTTCGAGTCAAGTGTTTGTTGGTTATAACCAACACCATTGAGAAGATGTGTGTTCACCTGCCTGCTTAATTTCAGTAGTTTAAGTAAGAATTAACTTAAAATGAATAAAAGGTAATAAGCTAATATCTGAATAACAAATAATCTTGAAACTAGAGATGTATCTCTATCTTTCTGTCAAAAATTAACGCATTAAACATACCTGTCTGAGTGCCATAAATATTCTTTTTCCAAAGTCTGCGTGCCTATACCTCAAGAAGTATTAAAGATATTGCAATAATATTTTAGATTCTAGTTGTTAATAAACTTTCATCTGAAATCTTAATTCTCAAGGTCCAACAACATTCAGTCCAAGAGATATGGGGATCTCCAAGAGGCTCCATGTCCAGATTGTTGAATGTTACCACTTTTCAGTGGATGAAAACCAAATGTTGAACACTTTGTAGCTGATAATTATTGTATTTAAAGAACAATGTCCAAAGAAACAAAATGTTGAAAATAGAATTGTGTCTTATTTCCCTCTATCAAAACTGAACCAACAATTTAGCAGGGGAAGTTTTTGAAATTTGGTTGATTTGACACGGAATAACCCATAAGTGTTTTTTGCAAATATTGTTCAATCTCTGGAACGCTAAGTGGCACTGTGTTCAAACTTCTCAGGTACCTCTAGGACATGTTGTCGATGATCTCTACCAGATTTTGTGCAGGTATGTCAAATGGTTAAAAAGATATTACAGTTTATGACAAATTTCAAAATGGCAGACACATGGTTCAGCCAATTCTGGCAAAATTGATACCCACAGATTCCACAAACACCAAGATCATGAATTTCAGACTGACTAATAGCCTTTTTTAATTTCTCGATCCATAGATGGAGCTGTTGCCAATTCAGTTAGGCCATGGTTCTAAAGAAACATACCAGGTTTTGTTTCGACTGATTAAAGTTTGTCTGAGATACAGCCTCTGAACCAATTTTGGGTTGGCATGGTTAAGTTCACAACATCATAACTTTATTTTTCATTAGTAGGTCATAAAATTATCTTCAGTCATTTCTGTGTGGTTCGGTATAAAGATCATCTCAGACAATTTTGGGAAGAATTGGACCAATTTTGAAGGAGGAGTAGCGAAAGAAAAAAAGCATGTAATGCTGTACTTTTCAAGATGGCAACTACTGTCATGGGTGGAGTCTTCATGCTTAATGTAAGCTACTGAACAGAATCAACATGAGAAGAATAATCATGTGTAATAAGTTTGATTTTTCTAGATCAAAGTGTTCAAAAGTTATAACCATTGGAAAAGTTCATTTTTGAGCTAGTGGTGGCGCTATAGAGTTGGTCCTAGGGACCCACAATTTGGTCAGGTCACAATTCATGACAATCACTAGAAGTGTGCCAAATTTCATAATTTTCCTACTTATGGTTTATAGGGCTGCCATTGACTCCAGTTGGGGAGAAATAATAATAAGAATAGTAACAAATACAATAGCCATACAGTGTGCACGATATGTATCGGCCGATCACTTGCGCGTTTTGTCAGTAAAGCCGGTTCTGTAATCAGCGGTAAATGCCATCAGGTGCGTGATTTCACGTTGAGCCGTATATACTACACACAGCCGTTGTTCACTGACGAGCTGCGCACATTCACACTGATAATGAACATTGATTTGCGCAGCTCGTCGGTAAACAACGGCTGTGTGTAGTATATACGGCTCAACGTGAAATCACGCACCTGATGGCATTTACCGCTGATTACAGAACCGGCTTTACTGACAAAACGCGCAAGCATGATCGGGCGATTCATATCGGTGCATCCCTAGTTTAAGTGTTTTGTACAAGTCATAATAGTTAAACAATCATAAAAAGTCAAACCCAAGACTGAATTTTAGGATGATTTTGTCTTATTTAAAGCTTTTACACGCTAGCTGTAAACTGTGTAACTCAGCCCCAAACCTGCTTTGAGGTCATTTCTTCTCAATTATAAAATATTTCTATTAAAAGACATACAAAATAGCTGTTCACATAAGTGTTTTTGCAAAATTCGCTATATACAATATACACTGTGTTCAAACTTCTCAGGTACCTTGGACATGTTGTTGATGATCCCTACCGAATTTTGTGCAGATATGTCAAATGGTTGAAAAGATATTACAGTTTATTCAAAATGGCAGACACATGGTTCAGCCAATTCTGGAAAAATTATACCCACATATTTCACAAACACCAATATCATGAATTTCTGACTAACTGTTCAAAAGTTATTAGCAAAAATAGCCATTTTTTGTATCTCATGATCCATAGGTGGAGCTGTTGCTAAATTTGGCATTGGCCAAGATTTAGTGTTGACGTCGTTGAGTTCACAACCTCATAAAATTATTTTTCACCAGTAGGTCATAAAATTCTGTTCAGTTATTTCTATGCATCTTGGTCCAAAGATCGTCTCAGACAATTTTAGGAAGAATTGGACCAATTTTAAAGGAGTAGTGAAAAAAAAAAAAAAAAGATTCTGCAAAAAGAGATACAAAATAGCTGTTTTGTTCGATGTGTCCTCATGAAATAAAACCAGAACAAATGTAATCGGTTCATTCATACAGTTTTATTTTCAAGATAACCCAAGATTAGTCATGCCGTTACATACACAGATCACCGATCTTCAGAAAGGCATCTAAGTATTAGTATATCTGAGAAGAACCTTGCATATTCAGCACCAGAAATAATCAGATTGTGCGTTCCTTCGCTAATAACGTCCAATTTTAGAATCTGCAGTTGATTATCAGTAATAAATAATGTAGAAAACTCTTCAAAAGTCTTAAAACACTGAACTCCGATTCCAGCGTAATACAAGTTTTACGTATGGCTGAAACAACCATCGACTCTGGACGGAAGAGGTAACATTTTTTTTACATTCTCGACAAATGTTTTCATCACAAATTGATTGTTTTACCTGCAAGATATCACAACTACAATTGTTAAACAAACTCTACACAGAGAACACTTGCTCTGCATTTAAGATTTGGTCAATTTACCACTACATTTTAAGGAACACTGTTGAAGTAAAACTTTTTTTCTCTTCTCTTTGAGCACAAGAGCGATATTTCTGCTGCACACTAACATCTGATCATGCACACTGTAGCCTTCTAACACAACGCTGACTAAGAAGCATATCATTTTGGATGGCATTTGAAAAGGGCAGGAATTTATGCCGAAAACAGAAGCAATCTTTTGTAGCTCAGGGATGGCTGCAATACAGTAGCACCATTTTCCAAAACACTGAAATAAAGCAATAAGATCAGAAATGCAAAACACCACAATATATTTTGCCCCCTCTAGACAATATTCAATTTTCTTTCTTCGTTTGGACCAATCCACCTATGAACATTTCATTTAAGACGTTAGTCATATCAAAAAACACTTTCTTTCCTTCTTTCTTTTTCTTTATACGCGTCACATTCCTAGTCATCTACGCAATCAAGTCAAAGTTTGCTTATACTGTCCAACTCAAGGCTTTAACAGTTTCAAAATGTTACAAAATCAACCTGAACTTGGTTGATCCTGATTAAGTATTAAGTAGAGCATGGTTTGCGTTATGAAATACAAGTAGCAAACACATAAGCCGGCAATAATTAGGTATTGTATGACCAACCGTTAAACCACACTGACCGGAGAACTACTTTGTGCTGGTGTAACATTTAAGGAGCTAATCTGTTCAATAGCCTTCAATCCTCAAACACATAACACCCTCATTCAGTACATTTTCAACGTTTCATATCCATCAAGACATTAACAATCTAATGTTGACCTACACCCACAGGCGAGAGAAGAAAAAAATTAAAAATTAGAAAACAGTGAACGAATACAAAACAAGAAAATAAATAAAATCTCTGGACTCCAACAATGAACGAAAAAAATAAATAAAAAAAAATAAAACTGACCATAGGCCTGTCGTCTAAAGTGCATAGTTTCACAGTGGTGTTTACTTGAACGTCAAAAAAAAAAAAAAAGTGCTGGGAACTTGCTGCGAACGTGGCTGCCAAACATAAAACTATTCACACAGTCACATGAGAATTTCAAGCATAATTCTAATTCTAACGATTTCGCTAGCGCATCAAACCATTGAGGTAACCAGACAATTTATAAAAGCAGCAAACGGTATTGCCTCAGATATCATTGTTAGTACTGTCATTTGAAATCACATGCGGTCTTCTCTTTTAAATAAGAATAGTAACATTGCTTGTGAAATTTCTAGGCAATCAAAGAATATGGCTACATGTTGTCCTACTGAATTCCTTAAACATGTTTGTTAGTTTTTTGTTTAAGTTTTTATAATTTTTCAGATGAATTTCACAAAAACAAGTCTGATAAAGAAGATTACTATAATGCCATTTTATTGTCCCAAATTTAGCTGGTCAAAAGTTTTCACCCCCTTTTAGAATCATTACCAATGTCAATTTTTCGACCAAAATAAGACGGATTATACAACATCCATGTTATTGTTTATTTAGTACTGACCTGAATAAGACATTTCATGTAAAAGATGTTTACCTGAATGATCCACAGCTGTGTTTTCACTGTTCTTCAGAAAAATCCTTCAGGTAGCACAAATTCTTTGGTTTTCCAGAATTTGTGTGCATTTGAACCCTTTCCAACAATGACTGTATGATTTCGAGATCCATCTTTTCACACTGAGGGACTCATATGCAACTATTACAAATGATTCAAACGCTCACTGATGCTTCAGAAAGAAAAACACTGCATTAAGAGCCGGGGGGTGAAAACTTTTGAACAGAATGAAGAGGTCTACATTTTTCTTAATTTTGCCTAAATATCATATTTTTTACATTTTGTACTACCCTTCAGAGGCTACAGAAGATACTCGCAGGTTCCCCAGAAGACAAAATAAGTCAAATTGACCCTGATCTTCAAATTCAAAGAGTTTAATGCACTGTTTTTTCTTCTGTAGCATCGGTGTGCAGCTAAGCCTTCTGTAATAGTTGCATTGGAGTCCCTCAGTTGTCCTCTGTATGATTTTGAGATGCATCTTTTCACGCTGTCATTGTTGGAAAGGGTTCAAATAGACAAAAATGCTGGAAAACCAAACAATTCGTTGGACCTGAAGGATTTTTTCTGAAGAACGGCAGGCAGTTTAACTGTTCAGGACTCATGAACAGTTAAACTATCACTAAAGAAAATCAAGTGTATGTAAACTTTCGAACCGGGTAATTGTTATAAATTCAACTGTTATTTTATGTAAAATGTTCTTATTCAGGTCAGTACTAAACTTTTGGTAAAATAATTAGCATTTTTAATGATTCTGAAAGGGGGGTGTAAACTTTTGACCCTCAACTGTACCACTAAAACAAAAAAATTGTATTTTAACGTTTAAATATATATTTTACAATTACATTTCCTTCAGTATCAGATTTTCTATAATATTTAATTATTGAATGTGCTTAATTGTCACGCAAATAAAGTCGCAATGGTCCTGAAAACAGGTTAAATTTACAATGCTTATTCTGACTATGCTGTCAAACTTCTCGCTCTTGGTTTTGTGAGATTCACCTTATCAGGCATATCATTAACATTAAGTTAGTTGTTAGTAATAATAATTTAGTCTACCTTCTGCACATTGAACATCTAAGTTTTGACCTTCTACGAAATCAAGATGTGCTTTTGATGCACTCAGGTGCCACATATGGCTGTATCGAAGAGATCCACACATCTCATGTGCCTCAATCATTGGAATAAGACTTATAAAAAAAAAGTGCCAAAACACCATTTAGGCCTTCTGCAGGCCTTCTGGAGTTGCAGGTTTTGGATGTGGACGGTTTTGGTGTTGTATATTGTGTATAGGCACAGGTTTTTTAGTGCAATCGACACACAAAGACCACAGCGCTAAAACGATAAAACTCAACACGTCCATCAAGTTCCTTGTAGATGTATAATACTGCCAACTCACATACACGCTCACTGACTCTGCCCAGCCCTGTTCTCACTCAGGTCCTCTTTGGTTTTCTGAATGCAGGTGAAGATTTCTTTAAACAGAGCTTTGTATTCTGGCTGATGGAGCTCGTCTGCGAGGCAGATGGTGTCTGTTGTTGCGGTCGCCTGGCTTTTGCGGCGCTGCGCCTGAGCGGTGTGCGTCTGGACGGCTTTGTGGCTGAGGCTGTCTGCCCCCTGCTGGCAGCGGCGCAGCAGCTCTTCGTATTTCAGCTGTAGCGCGCTATACTGTGCGTCCACCTCGTTGAGAAGCGAGATCCCTCGTTGCTTCACCGCTTGAGCTCGGCGGATGCACGTGCGCTCGTGTCCGCGCCGGATATCCTCGGCTTGAGCTCCGCGGACGTAGCTCTCACTGCTGCAGCGCCGCCTCCCCTGAGGGAACTCCGCCTCTGGCTCCTCCTCCTCGTGCCCTGCCCCCATTCTTTCCTCCACGCCGAAGAAAACATTATCGGGCAGGAGTGTGTCTGTCAGTCTTGCACCAGTTGACTCGGAGCGCCATATCTGGCGTAGCTCCTCCACCTCGGCCTCCAGCTCCGCCTGTCGCCGACGCGCTCCCTCTAGCAGATGTAGACGCTCCTCAAGAGCGTTGTTTTCTTGCGCTGTCAGCTCCGTCTCACGCTCGGCTTCCACCCGTCGGGCTCGCTCGGATGCCAGCTGCACCTTGAGGTTGTGAAGGGTGTGCTGCAGGGTGGAGTTCTCTTCTTCCACATGACTGTCATCCAGTGCAGGCCAGGACTTGTCCTCCTGCAGGCTCTCTGAACTCAAGTACCTGTAAGACGATGGGATCATGAGTCCTCTCAAATATTTTTGCAGGAGAACAAAATGAGAACAATCTGGTACTGGATTGTTCCTATTAAACACAGCAAAATCCTACTAAATGAATTTGACAACCAGAAAGCATTCCATATGCAACATTAAGATACCATGTTAGTAACATATGACCAATAGGTTCATAATAAGGGAAAGTAGCATAAGTGATAGTGATACGTGATCTTAAAAGTAGTTCCAGAGCAGTAATTTACAAATAACATGCTCACTCCCTTGTCATTCAAGATGCTCATGACTTTCTTTCTTCAGTTGTAAACAAATTATGCTTTTGAGGAGAACATTTCAGGATTTCTCTCCATATCCCTGCTAAAAAACCAGCTAAAACCAGCCTAGGCTGGTTGGCTGGTCTTAGCTGGTTTAAGCTGGAAATGGCTGGTTTTAGCTGGTGGTTTCCCAGCCTGACCAGCTAAGACCAGCCTGGCCAGGCTGGAAAAATGGCCAAAACCCCTCTAAAACCAGCCTGCCTCCCAGCTATGACCAGCTAAAACCAGGCTGTTGACCAGCTAAAACCAGCCAACCAGCCTAGGCTGATTTTAGCTGTTTTTTTCACCAGGGATGGTGGACTTCTATGGTGCCCCCAGGGTTGAACTTCCAAAATGCAGTTTCCAAGGGCTCTAAGCAATCCCAGCTGAGGAAGAAGGGTCTTATCTAGCAAAACGATTGGTTATTTTCTAAAGAAATTGACAATTTATATACTTTTTAACCGTAAATGCTCATCTTGTCTAACGCTGCGTGAACTCTGTGTATTCCGGTTCAAGACAGTTAGGGTATGTCTAAAAACTCCCATCTTATTTTCTCCGCTAACTTTAAAATTGTCCTACAATGCGGTTTTATCTTTTTTTGTAAAGGGTGTTCACCTTATAAACACTGGGTCGGTACTTCTGCAGCGAAGTAGGATGATTTTGTTGGAGGAGATAATGAGATGGGAGTTTTTTTAACATACCCTAACAGGAATACACACAGTTTAGTTTCGCAATTTAAAAAAAAAGTTTTCTCTTTAATCTACTTTAAAATATCATTTATTCCTTTGAAGCAAAGCTGAATTTTCAGCATCATTACTCCAGTCTTCAGTGTCACATGATCATTAAGAAATCATTCTAATATGCTGATCAATCATCAATTTTGGAAACAGTTGTGCTGCCTAATATTTTGTTTTACCTGTGATACTTTTTATTTATTAAAGAAACCTTTAAAAAGTAAAAAAGAAGTGTTTATACAAAACACCATAAATTGTGTTACAATATACGCTGCTATTCAAAAGTTTGGGGTCAGTTCATTTTCTTTTTATTTCTTCTAGTTTTTTGAAGAAATTAACACTTTTATTCAGCAAGGATGTGTTAAATGGATAAAAAGTGATAACACGATCTTATATTGTTCGACAATATTTCAATTTCAAAATAAATGCTGTTCTTTGTAACTTTTTATTCAAAGAATCAAAGAAACAAGTATCAGAGGTTCCAAAAAAATGATAATTGATAATAAATCAGCATATTAGAATGATTTCTGAAGGATCATGTGACACTGCAGACTGGAGTAAATATGCTGAAATTTCTTTGCTTGTGTCACAGAAATAAATTATATTTAAGTATACTGAAATAGGAAATCCAGTATTAGAAACTGCAATAATATTTCACAATTTTAAAGTTTTTTTTAATTTAATTTAAAATTTTTTTTGCATGTAATACAGCCTTGATGAGCGTATGAGACTTTATTAGAAACATTTTTTAAAAATTACAGATTCAAACCTTGTTGTACGGCAGTGTAATATTGTAATTTTGTAAATATAGACTTTACCCTGTAGTTGTTTATTTAATATTAAACACTACAAGTAAATTTAGGCAACATGCTATTAATGTATATTATGCAAAATGGATGTTCATTTCGAGAAGGTGTGTTTTTAAAAATGAATCTTGACTGTAGTCACAGTAGTACTTACAAAAGTACCAAGCGTACACATATTAAATGTACAATATTGGTCGATACTGTTAAATTAAAATCTCTAATATTGGCAAATAACAGATATGGTACCAATATATCATGCAATTGTGATATGACCTCTATCCACAGAAACCTGTTCCTAATTGCATCACAGGACCTGTTGCAAACTGTTTACTTCAAGCTCCATATTAGCCTCTGCAGCGCTAATGGATTAGATCAGGGATTACTGGATTAAGGGCCAGGTCAGATTATGATGTCTGGCTTTGGAGGCCCTTAAGATGCCCAGTCAGCACGTACGAACACTGCAGTACACAGATCAAAGGGGTCATTCATTAGCTGGACGTCACAGAGAGAGACGTCCATTTCAATCAGTCCATTATTACAGCCCCAACCTAAAATAAAGTCTCTATAAAACGGTTTGACAAACACTCATTTCTTTCTGGGGTTGATTTATTGCCTACTACACTCTATAATAAAGGTGCTTCTTTTTTGTCTAAATGGTTCCACGAAGAACCTTTAACATCTGAAGAACCTTTGTGTTTCATAAAAGTACACCCTTTACATTTCAGCATATCTTCTCAAGGGACAATACTATGGAAATGAAACTTGGATATATTTTACATAGTAGTCAATGTGCAGCTTGTATAGCAGTATAGATGTACTGTCCTCTGAAAATAACTCAACCTGCAAACAGTTTGCTGAAGACAACCTGTCCAAGAGCATGAATTACTGGAACCATGTCCTGTGGTCTGATGAGACTATAAGATAAACTTGTTTGGCTCAGATGGTGTCCAGAGTGTGTGGCGATGCCCTGGTGAGGAGTACCAAGAAAATTGTGGGGGTGGCCAAGTATGTCTCCAGACCTGAACCCTATTAAGCACCTGTGGGGAATCCTCAAGCGTAAAATGGAGAAGCATCATGTGTCTAACATCCAGCAGCTCTGTAAGGAGTGGAAGAGGATCTCAGGAACAACCTGTGCAGCTCTGGTCAATTCCATGTCCAGGATGATTGAGGCAGTGCCAGATAACAATGGTACTCACTTTTGTTGCCAGCTATTTTGACCATAATGGCTGTATGTTGAGCAATTTTCAGGGGACAGTAAATCTATACTGCTATACAAGCTGCACATCGAGTACTCGAAAATATATCCAAGTTTCATTTCTATAGTGTTTTCCCTTGAGAAGATATACTAAAATGGTTGCTGAAATGTGAGGGGTGTACTCACTTTTTGTGAGATACTGTAAGTACAAGCAAGATCTTCAGCACAAAGTTGAACTTTCCAATGACATGCTGAGACACGAGCGCATGGGTGTTCGCATAATCTTGATGACTGATAAAGATTTGTCGGCGTCATTTGGCTCCAAACTCACTTGTCTTGTTGCAGATCATAGATTTCTTTCAGACAGGACATGCTTTGGGCACCAAGGCTGCGGCGCGCAGCTGCCAGGTCTCTCTTGGACTGAGACGCCTTCAGCTCATCCACCTGCTTCTGTAGACCCTCCATATGAGTCTGCAACCCGTCTATGGTCTCGGTTAGACTGCAGATAAAGAACAAGATGTTGGTTTCAACATGTCAGAGATCAGTGCTGTTATAGAGAGACCTGAGCTTGTCCTCACCCCTGAATCCTGTGCTGGGCCGTGCGGTTATCCAGCACCAGCCTCTGGTTGCTTTTCTCCAGGTCTCTTGCTGCCAAATCCAACTGCTCATAAACTTTGGCATGCTGGTCGTTCATCTGCCTCAGGAGATCCACCTGCTTGGTCAGGTACTGTGAGAGACAATACAAACAACTCTTCAAATATGTGCATCAAATTGATCCATATGGATTTTCCAACCTTATCTCATGATAAAAACGTACATTAGTTTTGAATGCGTCACTGCAGTTCTGGCATGAAAATTTGCAGTTACATTTAGCAGTTAAGAGTGTATTGAATCAGAAGTCTCAAACATTCACAGAGCTTACTTCCACATTGCACAAAAAAATGGTGGATACCACAGACTTCAGAGCTAGCCAACGCTAAAGATGCTCTAAAGCAAACCGCAGGTCCAGTTTTCACAAGTTACAAAGACATTTCACAACCAAGTGCAACTGTGGCTTTGTAAACATTTCCCTGCTCTTTTGTCAATGTTTTACTATGAAAGACGGAAGAGTAACTTGCATGTTGCAATTAAAACTTCCCGCTACGTTGTTACTGACAAGTCAATGTTTAACTAGAGAGACAACAATCTAGACTAGAGAATATTATATTGTCAAGTATATGTGACCCTGGACCACAAAACCAGTCATAAGTAGCATGGGTATATTTGTAGCAATAACCAAAAATACATTGTATGGGTCAAAATGGTCAATTGTTCTTCTTTGGCAAAAATAACTAGGATATTGGGTAAAGATCATGTTCCATGAAGATATTTCGCAAAATTTCCTACTGTAAATATATCAAAACTTTATTTTTGATTAGTAATATGCACTGCTAAGAATTTCATTTGGACAACTTTAATAGCAGTTTTCTCAATATTTTTATTTTATTGCAGATATTCAAATAGTTGTATCTCGGTTAAATATTGTCTGATCAATAACAAACCGTACATCAATGGAAAGCTTGTTTATTCAGTTGACCCAGGGTCACATATGTGAAACCATTTAGTGCATTCAAATCAGTTATAAAACCATGATCAAGTCATCAGTAGCTCTTTTCCATAAAGCCAAACTCTTTCTGTTAGACCCCAAAGTCTGCTTGAGACACATAACTGGGGGTGTTTCATAAAACAAGTGTACCAAATAAGCCACGCTTATTTTAGTTAGTCTGACTTATTGTCACTTGATTTGACTCAAAATAAGTCAGACTACTGAAATACATCTGGCTTATTTGGAGAACTTGTTTTAAGAAACACCCCCTTGGTGTGCATCTTGAGACACAACAATGGGACTGAAATATTTTAAGATATGCCAGTGCAAGTTATTTTCAGTTGAGATAGCTGAAACATGCATTTTAGACTGGGACTAGCCTTAAGCCTTGTTTGTGAAACCATGGGTGTGAGGTGAAGTAAAGCTGATACTGTGGGATACTGCATTGTGCATACTGCATACAGTGTGCTTATATGCAAATTTTGGCAAATGCAATGTGATATCATGGTATTCTGTGCATAGAGAAAATATGCCATCTGTTCATCTGTAGTGCAGCACAGAGCAGGGAGAGCAAAAACAGCAGAAATTGAATGAACGTGAAAAACTGTTCAGAATTATCGGTGAGAATGAACTTAGAACGAGCAGAAGGTAAAATGGAAATAAACGCAGCGTTCATTTTCATGGCAGACTTGTACAATACTGATCTGGATAATAAATGAATCCAAACGGCACAACATTACACACAATTTTATGAAGTTGCACCACAGAAGACTCAAACCCACAACGCGACATGCTTTGGAGCCAGCGGCTTAGCAGAGTGCGCCACTCAGTTGACGCATTCAACAGGCTCCGGACGAGAAGTTTAGGAGTGAGAATGAGCTCACAAAAGCATGACTTAGCATTTTAGACAGATTAGCATGCTAAGCTAACTTCATAATAAAGTAGCTCACGGTTAACCTGATAGCTGAAGAGCCACATTAGAATGAATGGCGACCGGTTAGCGAATGCTAGGTGGCACAGTGTTCAAACTTCTCAGTACCTCCGGGACATGCTGTCGATGATCCCTACTAATTTTTGTGCAGATATGTCAAAAGATTCAAAAGATATAGCAAATTATGTCACATTTCAAAACGGCAGACACATGGTTCAGCCAAACTTCAGCAAAAATGAGCATTTTCAATATCTCAACACCTAATAGGTCGAAATATGGGACCTCAGATCATGGTGTTGATGAAGGGTACCAACTTTTGTTTCGATTAATCAAAGGTTGGCTGAGATATAGCCAGGGATCGAAATTAGCACCCGCCACCAGCCAAATGCGGGTGATTTTGTGTTGTGGCGGGTAACAGTGTTGCCAGATTGTAAATGTCCAAGTATCGTACCAGAAGCTCAAAATTATCGTATTTGGGAGAAAATTATCGTATTTTAGTCAAACGTTCAAAATAAAGATATTTATCTAGATGTTACAGCTATTTCTCCTTTTTAGCACTCATTTTCTATACCTTATTGCAATGCTAAACTAATTATCTTACCCGAGTCAAACGTTCAAAATACAGCTATTAATCTAGATGTTACAGCTATTTATCCTTTTCAGCACTCATTTTCTATACTTTATTGTTAAACTAACAACCTCAGTTTTGAAACAACTGTCCTAAGTACGACAGGAACGTTAACTTGTGCTCGTGAGAGAGAGCCATTCTCCACGATGATTGGTTGAGAAGACGTAAGATTGGATGAAAGGCATGCGTAACGCACGTTCACCTCTCCTCACAATCATGAAGGTAGACGTAGTATCCACACAGCTAGATCTTTGAGAATAGAAGCTCTTATAATTACAACGACCATAGTGTCACAAAATTCTGAAATTATCGTACATTGTGGTATTATTGATCGTACATCGTACAGAGGTCAAAATTATGGTACAAATACGATAATTATCGTACGTCTGGCAACACTGGCGGGTAAGCTCGCTTCACCCACCGGCCACCGTGGAGGGTAAATAAAAATAACATTCTTCAACCGGACGACGTGAGGCGGTAATGCACCTTAACGTTGGTTGCGAACTGCCGTTAAAATACACGAAGAAGAAGAAGAAGACGGCGGACACTTTTAGCAAAGGCACACCTTCAAAAAATGTGGCAATACATCACAGGCGTTAAGAGGTCTGTTAAAATATCTTTACAATCTGCTTTTGAAGGAATATATTGTATTTCGTGCTACAGCGCACATTCTGTCAGATGCAATTCATGGCGCGTCTTTCTCAATATACTGTGCAACGCAGCATTCATTCACATAAGATGATAACTCGGCGGCAGAGTTCCACTCACACAGGGGCGTAATTTCCACTGGGGACACGCTTTTCAAAATCCCGTTGGTGTCCACCCAAATGGTTTTGTTAAGTAATCTCTTGTATTTTAGAATGCACGCTCTACGCTGCCGAGAGTTTCGCGCTATAGTAAAAACGAAACCAAAAGTAAAACACGCACGCGCATTCAAAAGCAACTTAAATACCCTGCGTTTAGAGAGCGACTCCCCAATGTGCGCAAATTAGGCTACATAAAATATCTAGGCTGTTAGTTGTGAAGATAGCTCTGTATCATGATAGAAAAATTCAGTGAAAATGTCAGTATTTTATTGAGACTTGAGATTAAATAAACTGCTCAAGTATAGTAGATCTTGTAGTATTAATTTTCACATGCAGCTACACATTGTCGGTTAAAAACATAAAGTGGCTGGTAAAAACATTTAGTGGCTGGTAGATTTTGGCCGGTGGACAAAAAAGTTAATTTCCATCCCTGGATATAGCCAACGGGGGCGAATTGGATAAACTCTGAAGGAGGAGTAGCGAAAAACTGAATACTGTCTTTTTCAAAATGGCAACTACTGTAATGGGTGGAGTCTTAATGTTAGCTATTTAATGTGATCAGCATGAAGAGAGTAATCAGGTGTACTACGTTTCATTTTTCTAGAATAAGGGGTTCAGGAGTTATAAACATTTAAATGTTGAATTTTTGAAATGGCGCTATAGAGTTGGTCCTAGAGACCCCAACGTTGGTCAGATCACTATTCATGGCCATCACTAGCCTAGAATCTAGACGCGCCCCTAGCGGCAGCAAATTACATTTGCTTCTAAGGTCAGTCTAGTTACTCTCAATTCACTTAAATTTCCGAAAAATCCAAGATGTACCGGGCCAATCACGAGTCGGTGGGCGGGCTTAACATGATGACGACTGAACTGCGACCATAAGTTCAGTCAGACATGAATTCCTGGTTCCGTGAATTAAGCGTGGAAAACTGAACAGTATTTATATATTTTTTTACTTTTGATACACAGCCACGTCCATGTGTCCTGAGCAGGAGCTCGTTACATCTGAACGCGCTGTGGTGTAGAATACGCAAACACCGGAAGCGATCTGTGGCGTGTATACGACACTCATTGTTCACACAGCACAAGAGATTGTGGACATAGCTGCTATTCAAAATGGTAATTACTTGCGCTTGTCCTGGTTGTTCAAACCCATTTAAAGCTGAAAAAGATTACGTTTGCTTGCGCAAACTCATCCTGGACTTTTTTTTACATATTTCCCCTTTCGGTGTTTGCGTATACTACATCAAAGCGCGTTCACATGTGACGAGTCGAATCATAGATATGCTAAACTCGTGCTCATGACAGATGGACGTGGATGTGTATCAAAGGTAAAAAGAAAATTATATAAATACTGTTTATTTTCTTGCAAAAACCGATCGTTTCGTGTCTTAGGACATCAATGTATCGTCACGAGCCGCAGGGTGTAATTTGGATTTGTCTGTGCATGTTTTTGTTTACTTTTAAAGGTTTAGTGCCCATCTATGTCTATTATTTAGCTGACAGACTGCACAGTGCACTGATGTTTGTTAAAAATCTTCGTCGCTCTGACTACTTCACCTGACCGACTACGTCTCTGATTGGTTGTAGCGCTATCCTATTGCGTGGAGAGGAGTTTGAAAGACAACCGTTTATCCCACCCCTCCGGTTGAGCCCTGTCTATGGAGAGTGCCCAGCCCCAGACCCTACATTTATGTGGGTCTGGCTTGCCAGGCTAGGCCATCACTACAAGTGTGCCAAATTTGATCATTTTCCTATGTTCCCTTCATAGGGCTGCCATAGACCCCAATTGGGGAAGAAGAAGAACAAGAAAATGCCCCTAAAAATGTTTCTTGAGCAGCAAATCAGCATATAAGAATGATTTCTGAAGGATCGTGTGACACTGAAGGCTTAAGTAATGATGCTGAAAATGTAGCTTTTATCACAGGAATAAATTAACATTTTAAAATATATTCAAATAGACAGCAGCTATTTTAAATGTTAAAAATACTTCACAATAGTACTGCTTTTGCTGCATTTTGGATCAAATGAGTGCATTCAAAATCTTACTGTTCAAAAACGTTTAGTCTGCCATTCCAAACATTATCCTTAGAAAGCGAATTACAAAATAGCGTATTGCCAAGCCAGGCCATGTTAGCCAAACAGGACAACACAAACACTGTAAATGTCTTATCTCACGATTGGTGTCACAGATACTGCGTCAATAATAGCAGTAGTCCTTCTGCACGCTGTCCTAACCGTAACGAGGAAAGAGGATCAAACAGGAAATCTCCCACTGTTTACGCATTTCCGTGAAGGGAAAGACTAGCAAAGTGTATACAAGGACAGTGACAAGGAATTCATTTCTGCCTCTTTTTTAATCAACCTCACAAATTTTGGTCACACTTTATATAAAAATAATTGTCCTAATAAGTTAACTGCGTGGTAAACTAAGTTTTTGACCATTTCTCCTTCAGATTTTGCTTCTCCGTCGCAAGAATACACCATGTCAGCTACTCATTTAATACAAAATCCAGGGACAGGACGAGTGAAACAAACCAGATGTGTTGGATTTTTGGAGCTGTGGGAGAAATGTCACCTCAATCTCCTGCAGCTGCTCGTGATTGGTGGAGTACATCTGCTGAAGGCCCTGCTCCAGCTCATGGTTCCTGTCCAACAAAGTCTTGCCCAGCTCAGCGGCCAAATGGAGATCTGTCTCACACACACAGAAGACAGAACAGTAAACACGGAGAAGACTTAGTGGGCGCTATCCTGCCAAACCCAGCGGTAGGAATGCTCAAGTCCTGCAGCAGACGCCCAAACACAGTCCACGTGAGTAGGTCACAGTCCAGATCAACAACAAACCTCTCACAATAGCATCATTTTTTGAGGGATGATTCAGATGGCCAATAATTGTGCTTAAACTAGTAGCTTGACTGGTATCGCATGAGGCTAGCAATGCAGTCATGAGTTACAAGAAACATACATAAATTAAAAGTTTAAGTTTACAGTCAGATTTGTAATGTTTTTTTTAAAGAAGTCTCTTCTGTAAACCAAGTCTGCATTTATTTGATTCAAAATACAGAGGAAGCAGTACAATTCTGAAATAGTTTTGTTATTTAAAACAACTTTTTGAATTTGAATTAGACAAGACTAATCAAAACAATTAGTCGCAATTAATCGATATGTGTGTGTGTGTGTGTATATATATATATATACACATATGTATACATTTAAAAAAAAATATGTAAACATAAATATAAATATTTTACATATAAATCTAACATTTTTTTACTTTATACATGCATGTGTGTATTTATATAAATTTTTTTAATAAAATAACATATAGTATGTAAACATACTTATATTTTGAATCGATTAATCGCAGCTAATCGTTTTGCAGCCCTATACATTTTAAAATGATAAAGACATTTATAAAGATTTTTTTTTTCAGATAAAATGCTATTCTTCTGAACTTACTGTTCATCAAAGAAACCTGAACAAAATTCTACTCAACATAATAATGTTTTTTGAGCAGAAAATTAAAATGATTTCTGAAGGATCATGTGACACTGAAGACTGGAGTAATGATGCTAAAACTTCAGCTTTTAAATCAATAAATAGTAAAAATATTTCAAAATTGTACTGTTTTCGCTGTACTTCAGATCAAATAAATGCAGGCTTGGTGAGCAGAAGTTTTAAAGACTTTAAAACACATTAAAAATCAATTGTTCAATTTTTTTTGGTAATAAAATGTGTAGAACAAAATATATCAAGAGCTAAATAAAACAAGTATAATGGACAAAAAAAATGTATACATGTCATGTATATGTGTGTATTTATATATACAAAATATATATACACGGTACACACACATACAGTATGTAAACATGCTTTTATTTATTCCTATGATTAAAGCTAAATATTTTTCTTTTTTGGGAAAGAAATGATAGAAATTAATACTTTTATTTAGCAAAGATGCTTTAAATTATTCAAAATTAATCAAAAGTGATGATAAAGCCATGTATAATGTTACAAAATATTTCTTTTTTCAGATAAATGCTGTTGTTAACATACTGTTCATCAAATAAACCTAAAAAATAATAATGTTTTTCGAGCAGAAAATCATAATAGAATGATTTCTGAAGGATCATGTGACTATAGCAATGATGCTTTTAAATCACAAAAATAGATTACATTTTAAAATATATTCAAATACAATACAGTTATTTTAAATAGTAAAAAAAAAAAAAATATATATATATATATATATATATATATATATATAAAAAATGTACAACTTTTGCCCTACTTCAGATCAAATAAATGCAGACTTGGTTAGCAGAAGCACCTTTAAAACACACTAAAAATCGTACTGTTCAAAAACTTTCGGTAATAAAATGTGTAGAACAAAATATATCAAGACCTAAATAATAATAAAACAACTATAATGGACAAAAAAAAAAAATGCAAACGTAGACAAGGAAACAAATTTCTCAGCTTTCTTCCTCTGAACATTTAAAACTAATGGCCTACTAATCACAATAGTCACAAATGCTATTATGTTTGAAACCTGACCTACTAATATTCAATACACTTGACATGAATGAAACCAAACATCTTCAAATGTTTCAAACGTATCATCATCAAGCTCGTGACGTCAGAGTGCGCATTTAAAGGGTTTATATGGGTGTGACCTTCAGTTAGACAGCTTAACACTGCTGTATTATCATTTTAAATAACCGTCGATTAAGAAATTAATCTTTCGTTTCACTCGGGATTTAAACACTCTCGCTTTCCCCTAATATTTCACCTGACCTTTGAGAAAGTCACGTCGTCTCCTAACGTTAATTGATGCTGATGTTAGGCATGGCAACGTTATTTCATAGGCATTGCAGTCCGAGTGAACAAATGAAACGTGATATTTAAAATTAAATGAACTGTTTTTAAAGCATATACCACCATTTAGCAATATATAAAGTCTTACCATGCTCCAAATCCTTCCTGCTGTACCACAGCTCCTCTTCATTGCGATCAAATTCCTCCTCTACTATCACGTCCGTCAGCATCTCGACTCCAGGGAAAGCTAGGCTGATAGAAATCGCCTGTTTGGTTTTTCTTCCCGTTTATATTAAGACATCAGTTCCCTTTGTCTGATGGATAAACGCCGGTGAGCGGCAGCCCGGGCTTTCAACGCTTCAATCCCTAGCGGTGTGAACCGGTGTCTACAGCAACGTGGCAGACTCAGCGATGGAGAGTAGACTGGATAACAACAAGAACCGATCTCTGCGTTGACCAATTGGAGGGCGAGGGCGGGACTTTGCTGGAGTCTTGTCCAATGACAACTTACTATTGGATTGATTTGCATATACAGGCCACGCCCACTTCGGAATACCAGGAAGTGGTGCAGTGCACTGTTTTTAAATGGAGAAATGAGCTCACTTATGGATATACAGGAAACTTAAACGTTTTAGTTAAATCTTTTATATTTCCAACGACGCTGTCCGAGAGGACAGTTAACTAGTTAGCCGCGACTGCATGAGCTTTTTAATAGCGTTAGTTTTCACATGCATTTTGCTTGCCTTTTGTGGACAAACTTTAACTTCCAGCAAGTCAGTCATCCGTCTAAGCATCATGAGGCACTTTGCTCATCCAGCTGCTTTGGCTTATTCCATGACAACGCTTGGCGCTGGCATGATGAACAGCATTTTTAGTTTCTACTATGTGAAGCTATTCTTAAATAAGTACAAAATATCAGAGTCAGCCTTCCACCAATCACAGGTGAGTTTTGGTTTTATATATAGGTTTCACCATATTAATCTGAACTTCCATAAGGAGGTAACGTTTTTCTGTAGACTATAAGTATCTTTTTATTTCTACAGAAGCAATAAAATGCATACAAGCGCTAGAATCTGTAAACATACAGAGTTGTGGGAGGCGACCACACTTTTTTAGCCAATCAGAAACGGTTTCCGCCTGTCAGTAGGCGCGTTTCCATTACAGATTTGCGCAAAACTTTCATAAATGTCGATTAAAAAGTATTACGAAATGATGGCGTTTCCATTAACTGATGTTATGCGACTGAAACGTATTTTTTTAAGTCATGACAATGGATTTTTGTACGATTTTGGCTATATTTAATCGAATGTGACCTGTAAATGCGAAAAAAAAAAAAAAACGTTTCCATTGCTGTTTTGCGAAATATCCCTTTTTCGAATGGCCTGAAAAACCACCTCAGGTGAGCGTAAAAACCTTTTTGCGATATATGGGAGTTTTTGTTCGTTCCCATTAGGCGTATTTTCAATTCGCAGTTTTATTTTGTGCAATTTAAGGGGTAATGGAAACGTGCCTAGTCATTTGGCGCATTTGGATTTTTGATGTAAGGTGATCGAGGGTATGGACTAGTGTAGCAGATTTTGTCAAAATGGCTCAAATTGATTCATAACTGATAAGAGAAGCATCTCTATCTGTGAATGAATCTAGGTTTTGAATAGAGGTCGACCGATATTGGTTTTTACCGATACCTAGGTTGGACCACACTGGCCGATACCGATTAATTAACCGATAGTTTTTGAAAATGGATACTGAACGGCAACTAAAATAGTGCTCTACTATTTAAAAATAAATAAATACTAAACCATACTTTGTAAATAAATAAAAATATTAATATTAATTATATATTGATCATTAAAGTTATTTAATAGTTCATTAATGTTAACAAAATAAACTTCAAAATTTAACAATATTACAGTAAATGTTGAAATTAACAGACTCTAACAAGGAACAACACTTCTATTCTACAGCTTTCATCAATCTTAGTTGATGTTACAAATGGGCTCATTGTAAAGTGGTGTGAAACTTTACATTTTAACAATATGTAAAATTGCAGGTTTTATGCCTTTTGTTTATATTTGGAATATCTGTGTGTCAGTAGGCCTACTGCCATCTTAAAATTAAGATTCAATTTAATTACGATTTTCAATATCAACTAAATATAACCATGCGTCACATTCTCAGTTTTCAATATTACTGCACATGGCTACATTTTCATTTACATTTTACATCAAATTGATTTTTCCATTATATAAGCAGGCTACTTTTTTTAAACAATTACTTATTTAAAATAAGTGTTCTTTTTTCTTTATCATTTGATTATTGCTGATGAGATCGTAGACAGTAGCTTCTTTAACAGGCTGCATTAAAACGAATGCACAGATCTATTTCGATGTATCAAATGTTTTGTCCTGCTCTGAAAACATAACTGACTGTGTGTACTGTACATCAGTTTCGTATAAAAGTATTTGAAAATGCAGTGCAGCGCTGCGTTAACGGATAACTTGCAGGTATCAAACACACACAGGACACGTTGTGTAGTTAAAGCAGAAATCTAAAACGGTTTATTTAATCAC
Source organism: Garra rufa (assembly GCF_049309525.1). Taxonomy (NCBI): domain Eukaryota; kingdom Metazoa; phylum Chordata; class Actinopteri; order Cypriniformes; family Cyprinidae; genus Garra; species Garra rufa. Next base: position 61,162,517 of record NC_133361.1, read on the forward strand.
CAAACGGGCAAATGTTTACTTCAAGAATGATTAAAAAAGCGGCAAAGGTTAGATTAAAGTACAGATCGAACGGAAAGAGAAAGTGCGATCTATATCGTTAATTGCTGTCATTTCAGAAACAATTTCTTTTCTGTTTTACATTTATGTTTAAATCTTATTTGTTTTGTTTCAGTTTAATATGTTTATTACGAAAGAAGTTTGTGTCATAAAGGACGTGGTATGAATGGGACGGCAATACGCCTGGAGAATTGGAGAGGGTCAGACACAATTTTTGACCACTTCGTACGTTTTTATTTGTGTAAAATCCCTTCTTAAACGAATTTCGTTTTGTATAATTTTTATCTTAATTTTTAATAGATATTTTTGTTGATCAGTTATTAAAATAAAATAAGAACAGGAAAATGGCATTGTAAATAAAGTGCGTAACTACCATGCTTCCGCTGCCTGACGAAAAGGCTAAAACATAAATTATAGCTCTATATGAAGCATACAGACATTATTAGAGCTACAGAAATAAAAAAAATATTTTGCTTAAATGCACAATACTCAATCTTCCAGCCCAGGGTCAAGTCTTTATCAACATTAACAATGATTTGGGACAGATCTGTAATCTGTAAAACTATGGCGTGCTGTGACTCGGCAGGATTCTGTCGGCTGATCGAACACAGTTTGCTTTCTCATGTCACCTCTTTAAATCTGCAACTTTGCTGGCTAAGAATATCACCAGCTGGATATAAATCAATACAAATCCTGTAACAATCCTGACATTAAACATTGGTCTGGGGCTTAACCTCTCATACTCTATGACAGCGGAGCGGAGCGTGAGCCGCTTCAGCAAAGAACGCAACCTGGAAAAACTATCGGCAAGGATTTTTGCCGATAACCGATAGGTCGGCCAATCAACTATCGGTGCCGATTAATCGGCAAAACCGATACATCGGTCGACCTCTAGTTTTGAACATATAGAGCGTTTGCACTCATGTCACGATTTGGTCAGTGACCTGGATGCGCGGCCATATTGGTGATACTCCGATGTAAACAACTGTGGTTAATGTACTACTGAATATGTTGTTCTGCTAACTTATGCTGTCTAAACCATGAAAAAAATGTGTGGAAGCTGCTAAATCATATAGAGAATGACTTAGCAAGCAGGAAATGGCGCCAAATTTTGACAAACTAAAGTTAATAGGTGGTAAAGATATATACAAGCAGTATTAAGTAAGATATTAGCCTAATATGACTGGAAGTGATAAGACAAACACAAATGTTGTCAGGAAATTATTCTGGAAATCCTAATTCAGTATGGCCAACCATAAACGCCTTTTGTTCCTTCCTTTTTTGCACTCCTTTGTTATAACTTTTGGCAGTCCATAGTAATCCAAATGTTTTTTTTCTGGTTTGGCCGATTAGTACAGCCCAAAACATGACAATAATTGACCATTGTTAAACCATGACCATAATTAGCAAAATATGCTAGTTTTGTTCAGTCTAGTAGCATTGTTTACATTCGGTGCTACCAATATGGCCGTAGCATTTCCAGTCAATAAACCATAGTTTCTGTTTTCAGATATGTTACTATAATTGCGTAAATATCTAAAAAATAAATATTTGTTAAAAGGTTGCACATATTAAGCTTATAGGCATGCATCTCAGTTGTATAAATAAATTGGTCGTCCATTAGCATTGTACATTAACATGTACTGTATTAGACTTAAGTTATTATTTTCTAAGCAAACAACTCAACTTAAACCAGTTAACCCAGTTTAGCCAGATCAAGCTTGTCGCCCATCCCGGCCAAGATAATGTCCAACTGGTCTTCCGGCTTCTTCCCTAAAGCCCTAAACCTCTTTAAAACCATCAGAATTGACCTGCCTAACCTGCTTGACCTGGCGGAAAGTCCAGCTAACCACCTGAATAACCTAATACACAAATCAAGGAAGGAACAAGCTTTTTAGGCTAACAAACAGGCTAAAACCAAGGTGTCTTTCAGTTGTTGTCAGCACTAGCTTTCAGTTTTTAAAGGAATACTTTAACCATAAATGAAAATTCTGAAACTAACCGTCATTTGTTTCAAACCGGTATGACTGTTTATTCTGTGGAACATGAAAGAAGATACTTTGAGAAATTTTAGACATTCTTTTAACTTTGCAGAGTATACTGTCTGCTAAATATCTGCTAACACTTTATTTTAGCTGCAGAGTTACTTAGTAGAATGCCCCGAAGTGGACTATCAAATTATGTGTACGCTGTCTTATATTTTATTTATTTTATCCTATCCATACAATGTAAAGTCATTAGTAACCAGAACTATTTGGTTACCAACATTCCTCAAAAATATTCCTTTGTAAATATTGTGTGAATATGTGAAAAACCATGCAATATACAATCATTTATCCCTTGAAAAAGGCGATATTGCCCTCCAGTGGCCGATTTCTTTCATACTTCTCACATACCTTTAGGGTTGTGAGTCAACCAAGTTTCACTTTGATCAGCTTCAGTTAACCTTGTTTAATAGGTGCCAAGGTGACAGACAAATATAAGGCATGTGTTTTGTCTAGGGCAGAGGTCTCAAACTCAGTTCTTGGAGGGCGGCAGCTCTGCAGAGTTTAGCTCCAACTCACACCTGCTTGGAAGTTTCTAGTAATCCTGAAGACCTTAATTAGCTGGATCAGGTGTGTTTGATTAGAGTTAGAGCTAAACTGCAGAGCTGTGGCCATCCAGGAATTGAGTTTGAGACCAGTGGTCTAGCGTAAGCCAAAGAGTCCAACAACATAAGATACTTTTAGCCTGTGACAAATGGTTAGGAGTAATGAGCGAGTTCGTACTTTTGAGCACTGTAGCACCCGCCGTTAGGGCGATTGGGGCGAGCTTTGGTGACACTGTAGATGGTGTGAGTATTATCATCCCTCTAAGTTTCAAATCTCTACGACTTACGCTTTGGTCTGTCTGATCATTTTTATGCTGAGATTGCTGATCCTTGGCCATACCAACTACACGCTTGATTCCCTAATTATGTGTTACTGATGTTTTTTGAATGCATTTTACTACCTTTTTATCATACAAATTATATAAATCAACAAAATGCTTATTTGAAATATTATCTGGACCAGTAAAGATCCCGCAGTTATGTCTCCGCAGGTTGTCTTTATGATCTGGAATGCACTGAATGACCCCTTGTTTGGATATTTGCAAGACAACTCACGTATGGAGTGTTGCTCAAGGCGGAGGCTCTCCATTTTATACGGAGCCCCACTATACAGTCTGTCTTTCTTGCTGGCATGGTTCCCATGGAGGACTTACGAGCCAGATGATTGGCTGAGTGGTGCCCACCTCATGGTGACCCTCTGCGCTTTTGACGGCATGCTCACATTTGTGCTGTTAGCCCAGTGCGCCCTCTTTGCAGAAATCTCCGGACACCATCAGAACAGACTGAGGCTCATTAAATACAGCCAGGTGGCATCGTTAATGGGCTCCTCTAGTGTGCTGTTCTGTGGTCTCATCTCTGAAAACATGGACAACTTTGCTGCCTTCCAGGGCTTCAGCGTGATTGTGGCCATATTGGCCTGCGTTTGCATGCTGTACACAGGCTTCAACAGTGAGAGTCGATTTGATAATAAAATCCCTGAAGAAGGCTCAGAGAGTCCTGAGAAACCGCCGCTCTCTGTGTCGTCTGTGATGTCCATGACCTGGCAGATTCTTACCAACAGAGACTTCCAGCTCTTTGTAATCATGAACTTTTTCCAGGTGTTCATGGTGGCGTTCTGCAATAACTTCACCATGATTTTTGTAGAGCACCTCATTCCTCAGGATGTCCTGCCATCGCTTGCCAAGAGTGTCATGTATGGAGCTGGATTCATCTGCCCTCAGGTGCATCATAATTATAGCCAGTGTTGGGGGTAACGCCTTATAAGTAATGAGTTATGTAATCGTAATAATTTTTTCAAGTAATTAGTAATGTATATCTTAGCAGTTTACAAGAAAATATGTCTTGTTTCTAAGTAAGTGCAAAGGTGTTGTATGCGCTGTGTAAACAAGATACTTAACAATAGTTCTAGACTAAATATCAACATGTATTTACTACGGTGGCACAGTAGTGTACAACACAACTAAATCTCCACAACACAACAGAAATTAGTTCCACACAATGGAAACAAGTCACAACACAATCGCAACTCAACGGAAACAAGTTGCAATACAACGGAAACAAGCCGAAACACAACAACAACTGCAACACAACGGAAACAAGTTGCAATACAATGGAAACAAGCCAAAACACAACGGCAACAACCGCATCACCGAAAACAAGTCACAATACAACGGGAACAAGCCGAAATACAACAACAACAACTGCAACACAACGGAAACAAGTTGCAATACAACGAAAACAAGCCGAAACGCAGCAACAACAACTGCAACACAACGGAAACAAGTTGCAACACTATGGAAACAAGCCGAAACACTACAACAACAACTGCAACACAACGGAAACAAGTTGCAATACAACGGAAACAAGCCAAAACACAACGGCAACAACCGCATCACCGAAAACAAGTCACAATACAACAGAAAGAAGCCGAAATACAACAACAACAACTGCAACACAAAGGAAACAAGTTGCAATACAAAGAAAACAAGCTTGAAACACAACAACAACAACAACTGCAACACTATGGAAACAAGTTGCAAAACAACGAAAACAAGCCAAAACACAACGGCAACAACCGAATCACAGCGAAAACAAGTTGCAATACAACGGAAACAAGCTGAAACACAACAACAACAACTGCAACACTATGGAAACAAGTTGCAAAACAACGAAAACAAGCCAAAACACAACGGCAACAACCGAATCACAGCGAAAACAAGTTGCAATACAACAAAAACAAGCCGAAACACAACAACAACAACTGCAACACTATGGAAACAAGTTGCAAAACAACGAAAACAAGCCAAAACACAACGGCAACAACCGAATCACAGCGAAAACAAGTTGCAATACAACGGAAACAAGCCGAAACACAACAACAACAACTGCAACACTATGGAAACAAGTTGCAAAACAACGAAAACAAGCCAAAACACAACGGCAACAACCGAATCACAGCGAAAACAAGTTGCAATACAACAAAAACAAGCCGAAACACAACAACAACAACTGCAACACTATGGAAACAAGTTGCAAAACAACGAAAACAAGCCAAAACACAACGGCAACAACCGAATCACAGCGAAAACAAGTTGCAATACAACGGAAACACAACAACAACAACTGCAACACTATGGAAACAAGTTGCAAAACAACGAAAACAAGCCAAAACACAACAACAACAACTGCAACACTATGGAAACAAGTTGCAAAACAACGAAAACAAGCCAAAACACAACGGCAACAACCGAATCACAGCGAAAACAAGTTGCAATACAACGGAAACAAGCTGAAACACAACAACAACAACTGCAACACTATGGAAACAAGTTGCAAAACAACGAAAACAAGCCAAAACACAACGGCAACAACCGAATCACAGCGAAAACAAGTTGCAATACAACGGAAACAAGCCGAAACACAACAACAACAACTGCAACACTATGGAAACAAGTTGCAAAACAACGAAAACAAGCCAAAACACAACGGCAACAACCGAATCACAGCGAAAACAATTTGCAATACAACGGAAACAAGCCGAAACACAACAACAACAACTGCAACACTATGGAAACAAGTTGCAAAACAAAGAAAACAAGCCAAAACACAACGGCAACAACCGAATCACAGCGAAAACAAGTTGCAATACAACGGAAACAAGCCGAAACACAACAACAACAACTGCAACACTATGGAAACAAGTTGCAAAACAAAGAAAACAAGCCAAAACACAACGGCAACAACCGAATCACAGCGAAAACAAGTTGCAATACAACGGAAACAAGCCGAAACACAACAACAACAACTGCAACACTATGGAAACAAGTTGCAAAACAACGAAAACAAGCCAAAACACAACAACAACAACTGCAACACTATGGAAACAAGTTGCAAAACAACGAAAACAAGCCAAAACACAACGGCAACAACCGAATCACAGCGAAAACAAGTTGCAATACATCGGAAACAAGCCAAAACACAACAACAACAACTGCAACACTATGGAAACAAGTTGCAAAACAAAGAAAACAAGCCAAAACACAACGGCAACAACCGAATCACAGCGAAAACAAGTTGCAATACAACGGAAACAAGCCGAAACACAACAACAACAACTGCAACACTATGGAAACAAGTTGCAAAACAAAGAAAACAAGCCAAAACACAACGGCAACAACCGAATCACAGCGAAAACAAGTTGCAATACAACGGAAACAAGCCGAAACGCAACAACAACAACTGCAACACTATGGAAACAAGTTGCAAAACAAAGAAAACAAGCCAAAACACAACGGCAACAACCGAATCACAGCGAAAACAAGTTGCAATACAACGGAAACAAGCCGAAACACAACAACAACAACTGCAACACTATGGAAACAATTTGCAAAACAACGAAAACAAGCCAAAACACAACGGCAACAACCGAATCACAGCGAAAACAAGTTGCAATACAACGGAAACAAGCCGAAACACAACAACAACAACTGCAACACTATGGAAACAAGTTGCAAAACAACGAAAACAAGCCAAAACACAACAACAACAACTGCAACACTATGGAAACAAGTTGCAAAACAACGAAAACAAGCCAAAACACAACGGCAACAACCGAATCACAGCGAAAACAAGTTGCAATACAACGGAAACAAGCCGAAACACAACAACAACAACTGCAACACTATGGAAACAAGTTGCAAAACAAAGAAAACAAGCCAAAACACAACGGCAACAACCGAATCACAGCGAAAACAAGTTGCAATACAACGGAAACAAGCCGAAACACAACAACAACAACTGCAACACTATGGAAACAAGTTGCAAAACAAAGAAAACAAGCCAAAACACAACGGCAACAACCGAATCACAGCGAAAACAAGTTGCAATACAACGGAAACAAGCCGAAACACAACAACAACAACTGCAACACTATGGAAACAAGTTGCAAAACAAAGAAAACAAGCCAAAACACAACGGCAACAACCGAATCACAGCGAAAACAAGTTGCAATACAACGGAAACAAGCCGAAACACAACAACAACAACTGCAACACTATGGAAACAAGTTGCAAAACAAAGAAAACAAGCCAAAACACAACGGCAACAACCGAATCACAGCGAAAACAAGTTGCAATACAACGGAAACAAGCCGAAACACAACAACAACAACTGCAACACTATGGAAACAAGTTGCAAAACAACGAAAACAAGCCAAAACACAACAACAACAACTGCAACACTATGGAAACAAGTTGCAAAACAACGAAAACAAGCCAAAACACAACGGCAACAACCGAATCACAGCGAAAACAAGTTGCAATACATCGGAAACAAGCCAAAACACAACAACAACAACTGCAACACTATGGAAACAAGTTGCAAAACAAAGAAAACAAGCCAAAACACAACGGCAACAACCGAATCACAGCGAAAACAAGTTGCAATACAACGGAAACAAGCCGAAACACAACAACAACAACTGCAACACTATGGAAACAAGTTGCAAAACAAAGAAAACAAGCCAAAACACAACGGCAACAACCGAATCACAGCGAAAACAAGTTGCAATACAACGGAAACAAGCCGAAACACAACAACAACAACTGCAACACTATGGAAACAAGTTGCAAAACAAAGAAAACAAGCCAAAACACAACGGCAACAACCGAATCACAGCGAAAACAAGTTGCAATACAACGGAAACAAGCCGAAACACAACAACAACAACTGCAACACTATGGAAACAATTTGCAAAACAACGAAAACAAGCCAAAACACAACGGCAACAACCGAATCACAGCGAAAACAAGTTGCAATACAACGGAAACAAGCCGAAACACAACAACAACAACTGCAACACTATGGAAACAAGTTGCAAAACAACGAAAACAAGCCAAAACACAACAACAACAACAACTGCAACACTATGGAAACAAGTTGCAAAACAACGAAAACAAGCCAAAACACAACGGCAACAACCGAATCACAGCGAAAACAAGTTGCAATACAACGGAAACAAGCCGAAACACAACAACAACAACTGCAACACTATGGAAACAAGTTGCAAAACAAAGAAAACAAGCCAAAACACAACGGCAACAACCGAATCACAGCGAAAACAAGTTGCAATACAACGGAAACAAGCCGAAACACAACAACAACAACTGCAACACTATGGAAACAAGTTGCAAAACAAAGAAAACAAGCCAAAACACAACGGCAACAACCGAATCACAGCGAAAACAAGTTGCAATACAACGGAAACAAGCCGAAACACAACAACAACAACTGCAACACTATGGAAACAATTTGCAAAACAACGAAAACAAGCCAAAACACAACGGCAACAACCGAATCACAGCGAAAACAAGTTGCAATACAACGGAAACAAGCCGAAACACAACAACAACAACTGCAACACTATGGAAACAAGTTGCAAAACAACGAAAACAAGCCAAAACACAACAACAACAACTGCAACACTATGGAAACAAGTTGCAAAACAACGAAAACAAGCCAAAACACAACGGCAACAACCGAATCACAGCGAAAACAAGTTGCAATACATCGGAAACAAGCCAAAACACAATGGCAACAATCGCCACACAGCGAAAACAAACCACAACACAACAGAAACAAGTCACAACACAATGGAAATAAGCATCATCACAATGAATTTAGCACAACACAACAAAAAACAAGCTGCAACACAACGGAATTAGTCCTATGCGTTGTGTTGTGGAGATTTAGTTGTGCATTACCGGGCCACCGTAAATTATGCATCTCACACAAAAACAGATTCAGTATTCTTCAAAATGAATACAAACGGTGAAATGCAAACTATGTTAAATAATGCAAGTATACTTCATGAATTTAATCTCACTGCTGACCTTTGATGGTCGAATTCAACCATACAAATAAGCAAAAATGACTTTAGTTAAACATCACATTTGTGTTTTTATTGATTGATTGCTGAAATAATATTTTTTTGTTTGCATGCCCAGCCCAGGTAAAAAAGTAACGCAAACGTAATGTAATGCAGTACTTTCCATAGAAAGTAACTAAGTAATGCAGTTAGTTACTTTTTCAGGGAGAAACACAATATTGTAATGTAAAGTACTTTTAAAAGCAACTTTCCCCAATGCTGGTTGTAGCAAACATTACTAATATTGTCATTCATACTTGGTTGGAATTGAATAAACCTCTGTTTTAAGGATAAAATAGTTCTCATCAAGACAAAAACCAATAACTAACACTTAAATATCTTAAACATTTCAATGTTTTCTTTTACAGTTGTTGGTTTTGTGCAGCCAGAATCTTCTCCATAAGTTTGGCTACTACAGACTCATACTGATCACCTTCTACATGGAGGCCGGAGCTGCTGTGATCATGCTACTCTTGGGTCCAAGCAACTACTATTTCCTTGCATTGTTCCTCACTTCCAACATGTGAGTAATTACACCACACAATGCTGTTCCTTTTTCCTTCCAACAGGCTAAAGGAATAAATATGTTAAGATAGAACAAGATATGTGCATTTGCCTACAAGGCTAGCAGCGCAGATGAACAAAAAATGTTTTTGAAAGAAGTCTGTTATGCTCACCAAGGCTGCATTTATTTGCTCCAATGTACAGCAAAAACAGAAATATTTTTAAATATTTTTACTATTTACAATAACTGTTTTCTGTTTGAATATATTTTAAAATGTATTATTTTGCTCCTGATGTTGATTTAGGGTTTTGGTTCAAGCGGCCTTCAGTCTCTTCAATTTGCCTCTGGCTGATATAATTGACTCTGACCTGCAGAAATACAAACGCAGGTATTTGAGCTATTGTTTGTTAAAAGCATTATAACAGTTTAAAAAAAAATGCTTCTTTAGTGAGCATGCTTCTTTAGTGAGCATGTCACCATTTACTGATACTATATTCCTTACATTAAAATGAATCTGTGCATAGTTTAAAGAATTAGTTCAGCCAAAAATGGAAGTCATGTCATTAAGTACTCACCCTCATGTCGTTCCAAACCCGTAAGTTCATGGTTTCTATGGCTTTGGCCTCTTCGAATTGTTCATTTTTTTTTTTCTGGGCTTCTGCCTAGGTTTCTCGCCTATGGTTTCTATGGCTTCGGCCTGTTCGACTTTTTCTTTTTTTTCTTTTTTTTCTGGGCTTCTGCCTTGGTTTCTCATCTATGGTTTCTATGGCTTCGGCCTGTTCGACTTTTTCTTTTTTTCTTTTTTTTCTGGGCTTCTGCCTTGGTTTCTTATCTATGGTTTCTATGGCTTCGGCCTGTTTGACTTTTTTTTTTATATTATTTTTTCAGCTTCTGCCTAGGTTTCTCGTATATGGTTTCTATGGCTTTGGCCTGGTCAATTTTTTTTTCTCTGGGCTTCTGCCTAGGTTTCTTGTCTATGGTTTCTATGGCTTCGGCCTGTTCGACTTTTTCTTTTATTTTTTCTTTTTTTTTCTGGGCTTCTGCCTTGGTTTCTCATCTATGGTTTCTATGGCTTCGGCCTGTTTGACTTTTTTATATTATTTTTTTCAGCTTCTGCCTAGGTTTCTCGTATATGATTTCTATGGCTTTGGCCTGGATGATTTTTTTTCTTTTTCTGGGCTTCTGTCTAGGTTTCTTGTCTATGGTTTCTATGGCTTTGGCCTCTTCGACTTTGTTTCTGGGCTTCTGCCTATGTTTCTTGTCTATGGTTTCTATGGCTTCGGCCTGTTCGATTTTTTTCTTTTTTTTTTCTTTTTTTTTCTGGGCTTCTGCCTTGGTTTCTCATCTATTGTTTCTATGGCTTCGGCCTGTTTGACTTTTTTTATACACAAGTTCAGAACACAAATTAAGATATTTTTGATGAAGTCTGAGATCTTTCTGACTCTCCATAAACAGCAAAAGTCCTTCCACGTTCAAGGCCCAGAAAGGGTGTACGGAGATAAACGAATGTCTTACGGGTTTGCAACTTGATGTTGGTTAAACCAGAGATGGACACTCAAGGTAGTGACATGGTCTCGAGCCACATTTTTATAGACTTCATACTCGGCCTAAAATGACTCCAGAAGGGGCCTTGTGAATATTTTAAAATCAATTAAGAGTGTTTTATCCCTAAATACTTATAACTCAATTCAAAAGGCGGACAGCGAGCCATAACAACAGCACAATTTTAAGTGAGCAACGCGTCAAAACAGAGGAACGGATCACATTACAAGCGCTCAGTGTCGTTTATGGCAAATATCTTTCAGCGCTATATACTCTAGTATTTAATCTAAAGCCAAACGCGCTTTATTCGAGCCCTTTCAGCTGCGTTTTCTCTCTCTCTCTCTCTCTCTCTCTCTGGACGCGCGCAGCCACCATGATCTATCAATCTATCAATAACCTTTGACTGTTCAAACCAGATGTGACAAGATGTTTCTGATCTAAATTTAGCATTATTATTCTGTAGGCAAAGAACGTTTCAAAATAATCATGTATGCTAATTATAATTAGGAGTATTGTTGTTAGATGTGCAAAAACTCGAGACTTGACTCAGACTCCAGCGACAAAGACTTTAGACTTGACTCAGACTCCAGGTTAAAGACTTGTGAACATCTCTGGGTTAAACTATCCCTTTAATTAATTGATTCTGTAATTCAAAAGACAAATTTTTCCTCCTTTTTTCTTACATTTTTATTTTTAAATATTTCCAGCACTCCTCTCTCATCTATGGTTTTTGGGACCAACGCTCTATTCACAAAGCCAGCACAGTCTCTGGCTCCTATGCTGGTTGTGTTCATTCTAAACCAGTATGGCTACGCAGAAATGAAAGACGTTGCGACGGCTGCAGATCCAAGGTAAGTTCACCTATCAATAACCCCAATATTCCAAGTTTTCAAAACATATTTACCCACATAAAGCAACATAACACTCACTGTAAGCAGCCAATAGTCTGTCGACCTCTAGTGGTGGTACAGGTCCATTGCATTCAAGGAAATGTTGACGCTGTCTTTTTCTCTTCCTAGTGCTCTTCAGACCCTGCAAAGTGTCATGTTTTACCTGGTGTGTGTGGTGCCATTGTGTGTCACAGCCCTGCAGGTGCTCGCATGGAGGCCATTCTCTATACGAGAGAGCCATACAATGGACTCAAAGTACATTGATGGGTGAATTTAGCTCAATTTATTTAATTCATATGCATTTACTTGCAGCACTTGATTTTGTATTTTGATTTCGAATGCTAAACTCAGACTGTAATATAGTAAGAAAGGGATCTCTTAGTACTGTAAAGCAGGTTTGTTCCTTCGGGGTGTTGGGTCTGAGACTATATTTGCTGTTTAAAGAATTTGCTCCAATCACATCACACAAATCAGATTATCAGAAATCAGATAAATTATCTGGAATGTAGGAAACTGCTATGTATGTAAAGGAAATGTACAGTCCTTTAAAAAAAAAAAAAACCCTGAAGTGAAGTTGAGGTTTCTTGTAAACCTAGGGAGGTTTGTCGTCTGCACATACCCCACTTATTCCGCTCTAGGTACAAAAAAATAAATAATGTATGTAAAATATTGGTTTGAGTGTAAATTATGTGTGATTATGTGTGAGGAAAGAGAGCTGTGAAATACGTTTCTTATATGTGACATATTCTCCTCTTTACTATTGCACTGATGCCAAGGTATAGTGCATAACTAAGCTTTGTGACTATTGTAGGATTTTTACGGATTGTAAAGGACCAATTTGAATTTTTAAAAGACACTGAGATTAATTAAATGAACAATAAGCTATTGAAGGTATAATTTAGTCTTTTATCTTTCCTGTTGATTCACACGGAACCTTAATTTTGTATGTATTTATTAGTTTCTTGGTGGGAAAAAGTTTTGTGGTTGTTGCTTGTTATTTTTCTATTTTTCTATGTCAATAAACTTGATGTTATGTTGAAACAGCGTGTGAGGTTTCATCATTTTGTGGATTTGATAATTTCTTCCTATTTCCTATTTCTAAGGGGAAAAAATACTGTATTAATACTTTTTAAGTATTTAATTAAAGGTTGTATCAGCGATTTCTAGCCTGAAACATAAAGTGTCAAATTCAGCTTATCTTTCATCACGATCCGCTTGCTGCCTGCCCCATAAATTGTCTGTGAAAAAAACGCGTCTCTCTGGTCAGCCTAGGGTCCGAGATATGCCAAAAAAAACAATCGGCACTACCAACCTTTCTACACAAAAACAAACAGTGTTCCAACCAATCAGCGTCAGGGGTTTGGTGTTATAGACTTTCGCTCCGCCTCCCTCACGTCCCAGCACCAGTAGGAAAGTCCACAACACGAACCCCCTGACGCTGATTGGTTGGAACACTGTTTGTTTGCCGATTGTTTTTTTGGCATATCTCGGACACTAGGCTGACCAGAGAGACGCGGTTTTTTCACAGACAATTTATGGGGCAGGCAGCGAGCGGATCGTGAAGAAAGGTCAGCTAAATTGACACTTTATGTTTTAGGCTAGAAATCGCTGATACAACCTTTAATACTGTATTAATACTGTATTAATTTTTACTATTTAAAATAACTGTTTTGTGTTTGATTATATTTTAAAATCTAATATATTTTTTGAAATTTTAGTATTATTAATCCAGTTTAAAGTGTCACATGATCCTTCAGAAATCAGTCTAATATGAGCTCCCTGAGGGGACGCTCTGACAAAGCTTTGGCCCAGTCGGCCAATAGGTGGCGCTACAGCAAACAAAAAAGTGAAATCGATCATAACCAAAGACTATAGAATAAAATTTGCATACCGGAAATGAAATCAGAGATTTTGTTTTGATTGAGCCAAGGATTCCAATGTGATATAAGACACATGAGTGATGACAAACGGTCTAGGAGTTATGACAAAGTCCCTTATATCATTGAAATTCTTGGCTCAATCAAAACTAAATGGCTATCTCCGATTTCATTTCCGGCATGCAAATTTTTCCGCCATTCTGAAATTTGTCCAAAACCTACTTTTGCGAACTAGTCCTAGGTTTTTCGCCCTATCGAAACCAAACCACAGCAGAAATATTCTCTGGACAGTGACTATCAATAATTATCAACAAAAAGTTAAGCTTTCGACTCACGGTTGCAAAGGGGCACCAAAATGTTCGAAAGAGGCGTGGCCACTTTTAACTAAAATGAATGGAATAAGATTTTTTCAGCAAACTCGGGAAAGTTGTGTATGAGCTCATTCTTTGGTCAAATAAAAAAAATTGCGGAGCTTGATCACTTGGTGGTGCTATACGAGGGGGGAAAAAAAACATAAAAACATATATAACTACGCAACGGTTAGTCCAATCGACCTGGAATTTGGCATGCAGTGTGTTAGTCCAATGTGCCACAGTGGTCTATAAGGACATTCGCGTATTTCGAAAAACATGGCCACAATTGACCAATGAATTTTGAGCACCTATTAGACACGGTTAACGAAGGCCAGTTGAAACGAAACTCACTGGGCATGTTTAACTCAAAGAAATCGGCCACTAGTTGGCGCTAATGAGATTTTATGACTCTTTAATCACACACAATATGCATGCAGTGGTTTGATAAAAACATATAACTACGCAACAGTTAGTCCAATCCACCTGAAATTTGGCATGCGTTGTCTTAGTCCAATGTGCCAAAAGGTTCTATGAGGATATTCGCGTATCTCAAAAAACATGGCCGCCATCGACCAATGAATTTGAGCACCTTTTAGACAAATTTAACAATGGCCAGTCAAAACGAAACTCCCTGGGCATGTTTCTTTAATCACATGGTGTTTCACACATCCACACAATATGCATATAATTTGATATCTCCTCATACTGACCAACTTTGCCTCAAGAACCATTGCTGTCAATCAAATCTTTCATTAAATATTTTTCAATTATGTTAAAAACCTACTTTTGCGAACTAGTCCTAGTTATATGGCTATAACTTTTGAATGTAATGAGATATCTTCAGCAAACTCGGGAAAGTTGTGTATGGGCTCATCCTTTGGTCAAATCAAAATAATGGCGGAGGTTGATCACTTGGTGGCACTGTAAGAGGGGAAAAAAACATATATAACTGCGCAACCGTTAGTCCAATGGACGTGAAATTTGGCATGCGGAGTCTTAGTCCAATGTGCCACAAGTGTATATGAGGACATTCTTCTCATACTGAGCAACTTTGCCTCAAGAACCATTGCTGTCAATCAAATCTTTCATTAAATATTTTTCAATTATGTTAAAAACCTACTTTTGCAAACTAGTCCTGAGATTTTTGCTCAATCTCGATCAACCCCTGCAGCACAAGCAACATACTCTCTAAATTAATAATTCTCAAAACTAAATGTTGAATTTTGTCTTTTGGTTGGCTACAACGGGGTCATTTAGAAAAGGGGCATGGCTAAAAGCATATAAACCTAAATGAAAACTCAAAACTTTATAAACTTGTGGTGCTAGTGTAACAGGTATTAAAAGTAATGTTCATTTTGTATATAGAATTACACAAAAAAATGTTAAGTATACCTGATATGCCTATCTGTGTGTGCATCTTCCCCTTTAAATTTCTTCAGCAGCGTAAATCTTAATTTCCTGTCTTTGCACCACCTCTTCCCTTTCTGCGCTGTCTCCGCATGGGAGAGGTGGGTTTCTGTCAAGCTCCAATTAATCTGATGTCATCTCTAACTTTTATATCACTTTAAAATATAGTTTTCCTCTTTAAATCATATATTTGACTCTATTCTTCATGTATATTTTGTTATTCTCATTAATTTGTTTTTATTAAGATTGTGATTTAATTTTGATGTTTCGTCGATGCGTTCGATGTATATGCTAAATGAGTTGCACTTTCTCCTTTAACAGAAAGTACGAAAAGGGCGAAAACACACTGCTAAAAATCATATTCTGTGTTATCAGGTATGCTGTTTTGTCACTTGTTGAGTTCGTTGTTTAAAAGTTGTATTTCCTTTCCTCTGCGCGCCCTTTCTGCGCTGTCTCCGCATGGGAGAGAAAGTACGAAAAGGGCGAAAACACACTGCTAAAAATCATATTCTGTGTTATCAGATTAAAGCAGCAGTTGAACCGTCACTTGATGTCCGTCTGGTTACTCGTGCAACAGAAAGAAAACACAACGCAGACAGGGGCGGATTAAGGTGGTCAGGGGCCCCTAGGCTGCTCTTTGTGTGAGCCCCCCGCCCCCCCCCCCCCCCCCTCCCTCCTTCAAGTGTAACTTTAGTAATTTACGTTTTTGTGCTCCACTTTCATGCTTTCTTTCAGCCATTCTGCCACTATGCAGTCCAGCAATAGCAGTGATGTAAATGAAAATGATTTGACCAGCAGCAGCTGATTTAGAATTATAAAAAAAATCGTATAATTATAAGCTCATAATTTGTGCTAAAATAGTCTAAATATTAGTTTTAAAAAGTTAATTTTAAAAAGCTGGTTATGTCTTTGATGTTTCTGCGCAAGTTCAGCAGACAGTGGTTCGGGTTTGTTCCGATCAGAGCATGTGAGCGGAGAGCGCATTTCTGAATATTCCGCTTGCTCATTCCACTCAGGGTCGCTGGCTCAACCTAGAATGGACTGCAAATATGTGGAATAAGGGCTGCCTCCGACTAAAGTTTTTTCTAGTCGACTAGTATAGTTGTTCATTTTAGCCATTCGTGGACAAATCGCCCCTTTATATTAATTGCTTAGGCT
The DNA here is from genome assembly GCF_049309525.1 of Garra rufa. Lineage (NCBI taxonomy): Eukaryota > Metazoa > Chordata > Actinopteri > Cypriniformes > Cyprinidae > Garra > Garra rufa. The sequence goes on from NC_133361.1 coordinate 61,179,320, forward strand.
ATATACCCGATAGATGAGCGTTTACGTAATATAGCTGCACTCAAGCACACGACCACAAGGAGACATTTAATTATTTATTAATAAACTGGTGTTTACTGTGTCGCAGCAAAGATGAAGCTGACAATGTGGTCTCGCCATTAACGCCAGAGGGAAATGCACATTTCATATGATTACATGTTCAGAGAGAAGGGTATATTTATTTTAGTTTGAATATTTTCGTTTAAAAGTATAGACATTTCAAACTTTCTATAATAGATAGCCTATATTTCTCAAATCTGTGAGGCACAAGCTGAGTTTCGGCGCCCTCCAGTTCACATGCAATGCAAGTGATCGTGTCGGCGCCTTATTACATTGTCTGCTATATATTTGCTTGTTATTTATTAAATACAGGCAATTGGTTGATAAAACATTGATCAAAATTAAGATAGAATTTATACAAAACGAAAATCTTTAAAAAAAGAGAGACTACAAAACAAAACTTAATGAAGTGGTCAAAATATTTTACCCATGTCTCCAGACATATTGCACAATCTCATGATGTATCATATATTTCTCATGCTGCATGCTCACTTTATGCTCACTTTCATAATCAACATTGATTAAATTAAAAAACATAATGCATCACATATTTTCCAACCCAGCCCTCGGCCCTGTTGCAACAGTCATTGTTTAGGTACCTTAAACGCGCACGTACAGTCTCGGAGTCATCGCTGCAACCAGGAGATGAAGAGGGCCAAGACCCACATCACCAAGCACATATATTTGTCTCTGCCACCCCAGGATGCTAGCGCGACCAGCGCCATTGCTAGGAGGGCGCCAGGGCCTCTGCCTCTCAGCGTCTCTGCCTGGCGAGTGGATGATAGCCCTGAAGACGCCTAGCAATGGTTTAACCTTTAGTTAAGTTATACCTTAAGAGTCTTCGTAGCGCGCTAAGAGACAACGTTATCGGGAAACGCAGCCCAGGAGTAATGTTTATGATGCGTAATGGAGACTCCAAAGCGCTCTTCTTTGGTCAGAACCACGGAGAGCGATCGTGGAGAGGTCCGTCCTAGAGGTCTGCGCGGGACTGCTTTTCTAGTCCCGCTCCCGTGAGGTTTTATTCCGCACCCACCCGCTCCCGCTGTGTATTCACGCATTGTTCACCTGCTGCCCGCTTAAAATAATTTTCTTCCCGACCTAAATTTAGGTCTCGTACATCCATTATATTTCCATGTTCCACTTTTAAGACGTATTATAGCTTGCATTCAGCCCGTCATAGATCAAATGTTAGATCAAAATTATATTTTAGACATTCAATGGTGATTAAAAAAAATTGCAGCGCTGGTGATCCTCCTCATCCATCTCCACATTAGAGAGATACATCTTTACAGATTAGCTACATAATAAAAGAGTTTTTGTTTTCGATTTATTTCGTTAAGTACTAAGTTAAAGCTTTCTACATATATTTATCATGTCTGACAAAAAAATAACGGTTAAATAGTTTCCACTGAAAATGTAACTGATCACGCTGGCGCCTCCATATATAAAACACGTTTCCACTCTCTGCACAAACGATTGGATATGCGCCTAATAGTGTATATATATGTGTGCACTCAAACATATAGAGTAGGTCAACTTTGGTCGTTACTTTAAGAAACAACAAAAAAATACGTTTAATGAACAAAAAATGCTCCAAACGTTTTTTTTCTAAATGAACTTAATAAAAAAGAAACGAAATTATAACCACTATAACCAAAACTGAACTATTTTACTTGCCAAAACAGTAGTAGGCTATAAGTTGTTTTGGCAAGGGGGGTGGGGGGGAAGAAAAATCGAAAAATCAGTCAGCATAACCTTATGAAGATTCTGGCACTACAAACATGGCTTTGCGCTCTGGAGTAACGCTGATAAACTGATAAACAGTTGTCCACAGAAAAAACACCATCAGTAGGCTACCCGCACTTCCCGCGCCTATGAGACCTTGCCAATAAAATGCATGAAGCAGAAAGCACTGGTCTATGAGTGCAGCGAGTGAATAGCAGTTTTGAGCGCAGGCTGTAGCCTACAGGTGCTCGATAAGAGTGAGTAAAGCGCTGATTTGCTGTTCAGAAAAGACTTCGAGAACGGGATATTGTTACCGCCCGCTCTCGTTCGAATTCCACCAGAGTTACCAACCGCAACTGCTTTTATTTGGAAATTTATTCCCGCACCGCAAGAAATGTGGTCGGGTCCCGCGGTTCCCCGCGAGAGAGCCTCGGGAATGCAGACCTCTAGTCCGTCCTATGCACCAAAACTTTTTTACAATGCAACAAAATATTTTAAGAGCAAGCTATTAAAATATATGTATAGTCACAGATAATTTAACAGTATATTAGCCAGTAATTTTTATTAGGTTAAACAATGATTAGATAACGTTTTTAATTTAGCGTTCACACACACACACACACACACACACACACACACACACACACACACACACACACACACACACACACACACAAAAATTGTCTGGCCAATCCGAGGCCCCCTGAACACATGAGGCCCCTAGGCTGCAGCCTATGTAAGCCTGTGCGTTAATCCGCGCCAGAACGCAGACTATACCGGTTACAAGTGGTGCCGTTGACCATTTCGGATCATCAGATCAGCGCTTCGCAGATCGCCGTGGTTGCGTGACGGCTCGCCAGCTTCGCCGATCTCCTTCTGCTGGGTTTCCTTCGTCGCCATCGCTCGCAGTGGCTCTGTGTTCGCGGATGAGGAGGGCGCGTGTGTGAGATGAACATCGCGGGACAGACTGTGTCATCTTAAAGGAACGGTAAAGCGTGTCATTGCCTGACTGATCGACGACTTCTCTCTGCGGCGAAATTTCGTTCATCGTTGGTGCGTGCTGATGAGAGAGACTGCGTGATAAAGACCGCTGAACGCTTCACTGATCTTTGTGCATCGTATCCTTTATCTGAACAGATTATTGTTATTGACTGTCTATACGTTTTACATGAAAATAAGTGACTAACTAATTTTGAGAAGGAAAATATTTTACTTCCACCAAGAAGAGAGATCTGAAACTTTTTCCCTTTGAACTGTATTCTTTCTGATATTTCACTGAGGTGGTTTGATTGCTATTTTCAGCATATTTTATATGAAATATACGTGAACATTTCCGAATTGGGTTTGTTTTCAAAGCATATTGAGTTTTCACATTTTATGTGTTTTCACTTTACGTTTGAAAAATGTTTGAGGATTTTGGTAAAGACGATTTCAGCCCCATGAAGCAATCTAATGTAACCTTTCCGATCGGCAGGGGTGGTGGGCCTGAATATTATCAAAATGAGAGAATGTCTGGAATTACATCACGTTGTTATGGGAGAGGGAGAGCGTTAGCTAATGTGGGTCTTGATTATATGCACACAGTTGATTCAGCAATCGGTGCTTCTGTAGGCCCAACTGCTAGCTCCACCCCGATCACACGCCCAGATGCTGAACGTGTAATTTCCCCTGAGGCATTAGGGAGCATTATTTCTGATTTAGCTCAGAAAATAGGGGAGAGTATTTCGGCCAGCCTTAATCTTGCGCACCAGCCCAGCCCAGTACAGCATAATCCTCCTTCCCAGTCTCAGCACTCCAGTGAGTGTATGGATGCATCTAAACTGAAGGTGATAGTTCAGCAAGATTCAGCACCTCCGCCATTCTTCAGGGGCGATAAGAGTGATTCGTTTACCATCCATGAATGGGAAGATATGATGTGCAGTTATTTAAACAGAATGAGATGCAAAATGCAAACAGATGTTTCAGATCTCATCATGAGCAGACTGGCTGGAAAAGCGAGAGATGTTGTTAAGGTGTCCCTACGAAGCCGTCCTGAACTGAGCGCCAGTGAGCTTCCAAGTGCAGTGTTTGACATATTGAAACACAACTTCAGTGAGTTGGCTTACTCAAATATGCCTATGGCTGACTTCTATAATACTGTCCCGAGAGCAAATGAAAGTCCCATGGATTACTGGATCCGCCTTAACAAGGCCATAGATGTTGCTGATGAGTGCTTGCGCAGACGTAATAAGAGTGTTGAGGATCCCGCTGCTGAAGCAGTCATGATGTTTATTTCACATTGTCCAGACCCAAGTCTTGCTATGTCTTTTCAGTTCAAACCAGCGGAGAAGTGGAGCGCTGCTGAGGTACAGGAGCGGTTGGATAGTCATCAGAGGGATGTAAAGAGATTCTCATCGAGGACACAGCACACAATGTCTCTGTCAGCTTGCAACCACTGCTCTGTTACAGCATACCCTGATTCAGTGTCCAGTTCTTCTCAACAGCCTGCTTCCACGCCAGCCCAGTCTCTGCCTTCTGTAAGTCATCTTAATCCTAATGCTCCTCCATTTGCTCCAGACACCAGTCTTCAACATATGGTTGGCATGATGGATAGAGTCCTGTCATTGTGCACTGCCTCTTTAACTTCGTCCAGTCAGGTTCATGCCGGCAAAACTTCAGACTTCAAGACAAACTTCAGCTCTGCATGTAGGGTCTGTAGATCCAAGGAACACACCACATACTCACACTGCAGACGTCACAGGCTATGTCGCCACTGTCTCAGTCCTGGCCACTTTAAGAATGACTGTCCTAAAGCAGCGTGCCCTGCGACTCCCTCAGATGATGCTCAGTTAAACTGAATAGCCCATGTGATGAGAGGGGTAACATGGGCAATTTTAATGAAAACTCCCTCACAGAAGAAGCAGATGTGCAACATGTTTTTGTGAACAGCTGCAAGTCATTGCCAGAAGACAGAACTGTTTTATATGTAGGGTCTCAGAGAGTAGATGGAGCGAGTGAGTTGTTTTATGCTCCTGTGACAGTTTGTGGCCATTGCACATTAAAGGGTTTACTGGATTCTGGTAGTATGTCCTGCACGCTTAGTGAAGAGGGTGAGTCCAAGCTGAAAGCTGATGGTCTCCTTCCACGTCCTCAAGCGATTCCAAGTAATGTGGTTCTGGTAGGATGCGGTGGTCTTACAATTCGGCCAAAGTGTACATACGACTTGGAGATTGAAGTCTACGGATTTAAGTTTGTCGTTCCAACTCTTGTGGTGCCTGGACAAAGAGACGAGTTCATAATTGGGAGCAATGTGATCAAATGCATTCTACAGAAGATGAAATCTCACGACAAGTACTGGGATCTTGTTTCCTGCAGTAATACTGATCCTGAATGTGAAAAATTCCTTGAGCTTCTGAGCTGCATCTCCCGATGGTCTGGCCCTCAGCAGCCTGATAAACTCGGTACTGTGAAACTCTGTCAAGCAGTCACTCTACTCCCAGGACGCGAGTATCTTGTTTGGGGTAAATTGCCCACAAATGTCCCTGTTTCCCCGGGAAGCACTGTACTTGTTGAGCCTACCACTGCACGTTCAGCACCTAAAAACATCCTTGTCGGACGAGTAGTAACACCGATGTGGGGTGATCGATGGGTGCCAATGAAAATACTCAACCCAAATACAACAGTAGTAACACTTCGCCGAAATTCTAAACTAGCTGACGTTTCTTCCTGTCTAGCTGTCGAAGACCTCACTGTCATGCAGGGACTGAGTAGAACCCACCGCGACATTCCAAATTCAAATCCCCTTGAAAATACCTCGGCATTTGATCCCGTGCAGTTGCTGAAAGACTATGGTCTGGGGGATGTTAACGTTGATGGATGTGAAGTTTCTGAGGTGTGGAAGGGAAAATTGGCGTCTCTCATTGTGTCTTATCATGATATTTTCTCCAAGGATAAACTGGATTGTGGAGAGGCAAAGGATTTTGTGCACAGGATCCATCTTTATGATGAGCGCCCATTCCGTCTTCCCTATCGTCGCATCCCTCCTGCACATTATCAAAAACTGAGAGAAGTGTTGTCAGAAATGGAGGAAAAAGGAATAATCAGTAAATCCGTCAGTGAGTATGCATCGCCTTTAGTGATGGTTTGGAAAAAAGATGGTAATATGAGAGTATGCACTGATTTTCGCTGGCTCAATGCTAAAACCATCAAAGATGCCCACCCTTTACCACATCAATCTGACTGTCTTGCAGCCTTAGGAGGTAATGCCTTTTTCAGCACCATGGACTTAACTTCAGGATTTTACAACGTCCCACTCCATGTGTCTGACCGCCGATACACTGCCTTCACAACACCAATGGGGCTATACGAGTATAATCGTCTCCCTCAAGGCCTTTGCAATAGTCCCGCGTCCTTCATGCGCATGATGCTCAGTATCTTCGGTGACCTTAACTTTTCCAGTCTTCTCTGTTATCTTGATGACCTGTTGGTTTTTGCTCCATCTGAACAGGAGGCACTGAGACGCTTGGAGATCGTGTTTTCTCGATTGAGATCCAGCAACCTGAAGCTAGCTCCCAAAAAGTGTCACTTTCTAAGGAAGTCTGTAAAGTTTCTCGGCCATATGATCGATGGTTCTGGTGTTTCAGTTGACGAAGAGAAAGTGAAAGTCATCTCTGCTTTTCAAAAGGAGGATCTGATGAAGGAAGACGGAACCACGCCTTCACAAAAGAAAATCCGTTCATTTCTCGGTATGGTCCTGTACTACCAAGCCTTCATTCCAAATTGTTCACGTATCGCCAGACCCCTATTCAACTTAACGGCTGGCCAGAGACGTTCAGTGAAAGGTGGTTGTAAGAGAGCAGGCACATTTCGGGAGTTGACGCCTCAGGATTGGACCGTAGACTGTGATGTGGCCTTTGAGGAATTGAAGAGGGCCCTTGTTAACAGTGTGGTACTGGCTCATCCAGATTTTGAACGTCCTTTTCTGCTCTGTACTGATGCTTCGTTACACGGCTTAGGTGCTGTACTTTCTCAGATTCCCACTGGTGAAGACAAGGCGAGACCAATAGCGTTCGCTAGCAAGGCTTTGAACCGCAGCCAAACTAAATATCCTGCACACAGATTAGAATTCTTGGCTCTTAAATGGGCGGTGTGTGAAAAGTTCAGTCACTGGCTTAAAGGCCACGAATTTACAGTGTGGACGGATAATAATCCGCTTACATATATCATGACCAAGCCGAAGTTGGATGCATGTGAGCAGCGCTGGGTCTCGAAACTTGCTCCATATTGTTTTGAGATCAAATATGTTCCTGGGAAACTCAATGTGGTGGCAGACGCGCTTAGCAGGGATCCATTTGTCAGGCCTGTGAGTCAGCGGCTCTTGTCAGAGCCCTATTCTGAACTGTTGAGGCAAGTGCACAGTGTTGAAGATGGAAGTGTGCAAGAGACATTCCGACTGACCTGCCAACCACAAACATTAAGATCGGATACACTTGACGTTGGGCTAGAAACATCAATGTCCACTGATGACGTGTCTTCCATTTTGTCCTCCTGTGATGAATGGGAAACAGGAACAGAATGTAGAGCTACATCACTCACTGAACATCTTAACTCTTTAATCGGCGGTGATGAAGAAGTTTTTCATTCCCTTTCGCTTACCGACTTAAGAGAACATCAGCACAAAGACGCTGTCATTGCCAGAGTGTGTTATTATGTTGACAGAAAGCAAAGACCATCAAGACGTGAACGTGCAAATGAAAACCTGTCTGTGTTGCGGATCCTGAAGCAGTGGGACAAACTTTCTGTGCTTAACGGAATCCTGTACAGAGCTATTAAAGACCCCCTCACTAAGCACATGAAATTCCAATTTATCTTACCTGAATCCTTAAAATGCCAAGCACTTTCTGGTGTTCACGATCTGGCTGGTCACCAAGGGCAGCCACGCACTTTGTCTTTGGCCCGTCAGAGGTTTTTCTGGCTTGATATGGAGCGTGAAGTGCGAGATTATGTGAAGAAGTGTCCAAGGTGTGTCTTCAGCAAAACTCCAGAGCCTGCAGCGAGAGCCGCCTTGGAGAGCATTAAGACCACAGCCCCGCTGGAACTCGTTTGCATCGACTTCTGGTCTGCTGAAGATCGGCACAACAAATCTGTGGATGTTTTAGTAATCACGGATCACTTCACAAAGATGGCACATGCATTTCCGTGTCGGGACCAAACAGCTAAAACAGTGGCCAAGAAAATATGGGATGGCTTTTTCTGTGTCTATGGATTTCCCCAACGTATCCATTCTGATCAGGGTGCTTCATTTGAGAGTGAACTGATCGCTGAGCTTCTTGAACTCGCTGGTATCGACAAGTCTAGAACCACCCCTTACCACCCAATGGGGAATGGTAGTACCGAGAGATTCAACAGGACATTAGGTAGCATGCTGAGGTCCCTTCCACCTAGACCTAAGCAGAAGTGGCCGCAGTTGGTTCAGTCCATGACATTTGTGTACAACTGTACAGCACACGAAACAACAGGTTTTGCCCCTTTTTACTTGATGTTCGGCCGAGTACCACGGTTGCCAGTTGACCTTATGTTCAAGAGTGTTCTACGAGACAAGTCAGTTTGTGATTACGACCAGTATGTTACATCGCTCATCAGTGACCTCCAGTCTGCCATGGCTGTGGCGCAGGAGAATTCAGTTCAAGAACAAAAACACCAATCCAGCCAGTACAACAAAAGAGTTAAAGGTGTTCCACTGGCCATTGGAGACCAGGTGCTTGTGGCTAACAAGGGTTGCAGAGGGAAACGAAAACTTGCTGACAGATGGGAACCTGTCGTATACACTGTCATTGCCTCAAAACCTTCCATACATGTGTACAGGATCCGTGACAGAGCTGGAAATGAGCGGACAGTACATCGCAATCTCCTGTTGCAAGTGAACTTCCTCCCTTTGCCAGATACTGACTCAGATGATTCTGGTCAAGAGGATGCTGGATCACCTACATGCAGTGTCCCTCCACAGTCTGATCCAACACGCTCTGGTTGTCTAACTGGCCAGACCCGTAATGATGCTTGCTCCTATGTTGCCGAGATTGAGCCTGCAGAGGATGCAGATGATGAAGGTGATGAGGCTGAGGAACTCTCACAAGCGGACTGTATGTCCAACATCTCCAATGCAGCTACATGCAATGATGACCGCACTGCTTCATGGGTGCATTCTCGGTTGCCCAGCCAACAAGAGCCAAATTTACAACTTGCCGTGCCGGTGGCTGATGACGATACTGTGGCTGGTGCTGGTGCTGACCCTTCTCCCCCTAATCCGGTCTCTGACAGTGTACCTGTTATGCATGATCCTGTAGCTGATTTACATACAGCTGATCGTTACTCTACCAGGTTTGGAAGAGTTATTAAACCAGTGTGTAGACTTATTGAATCTATGGTTCAACTTGAAACCCTGTTAGGTTTGGATTCTGGATCTGCAGTTATTCACGTTTGAATTTCAAGTTTTACTCTAAGTACATACAGTTTTTGGAACTGGTTCATTTGTATCTTTCCTTTTCCTAGTGAGACTTTTCTTAAACTGACTAAGTGGTCTAAGTGTACAAGGTGTAATGGGCACCTTGATTATGTCTATAGAATGTGTTGAAATTTGGCCGATTTCAAAACGTTTTTATCCTTTAACTGGGTAGCTTTTAATGCTGACTGTCCTCACTGATTGTTTGGTGTGGGGACCAAGTAATTCTTATGACCAGTGTACAGAGTTTTTCCAGTGTTCTTAGAATTTTGTGTAATTCTAGGGGGGTGAGTGTAACAGGTATTAAAAGTAATGTTCATTTTGTATATAGAATTACACAAAAAAATGTTAAGTATACCTGATATGCCTATCTGTGTGTGCATCTTCCCCTTTAAATTTCTTCAGCAGCGTAAATCTTAATTTCCTGTCTTTGCACCACCTCTTCCCTTTCTGCGCTGTCTCCGCATGGGAGAGGTGGGTTTCTGTCAAGCTCCAATTAATCTGATGTCATCTCTAACTTTTATATCACTTTAAAATATAGTTTTCCTCTTTAAATCATATATTTGACTCTATTCTTCATGTATATTTTGTTATTCTCATTAATTTGTTTTTATTAAGATTGTGATTTAATTTTGATGTTTCGTCGATGCGTTCGATGTATATGCTAAATGAGTTGCACTTTCTCCTTTAACAGAAAGTACGAAAAGGGCGAAAACACACTGCTAAAAATCATATTCTGTGTTATCAGGTATGCTGTTTTGTCACTTGTTGAGTTCGTTGTTTAAAAGTTGTATTTCCTTTCCTCTGCGCGCCCTTTCTGCGCTGTCTCCGCATGGGAGAGAAAGTACGAAAAGGGCGAAAACACACTGCTAAAAATCATATTCTGTGTTATCAGATTAAAGCAGCAGTTGAACCGTCACTTGATGTCCGTCTGGTTACTCGTGCAACAGAAAGAAAACACAACGCAGACTATACCGGTTACACTATAACATTTAAAAAGGCTTTAAAAACACATGATTTATATGGTACATGGTCTCAAATTGGTAAAATAATGCTCAAAAATCCAGATAAAAAAAAAAACATAAAATATATTCAAACAGAAAACAGTTATATTGAATAGTAAAACTATTTCAAACCATTTTCAATTTTTTTTTTTTTTTTTTTTTGCTGTACTTTTTTGGATCAAACAAATGCAGAAGACACTTCTTCAAAAAAACATTGAAAATCTTACTGTTCAAAAACTTTTGACTGGTAGTGTAAATATTCACAATATAAAAAGAAATTAAGTCATAATATTAATAGTAAAATGTGACCTGAACAAAGGTTTGTGACACTGACATTGACACTGACATTTTCCTCAGTTGTTTAAAATGTGTTTAAAGGTATATTTATTATTTAGCAAGGATGCTTTAAAGTGATCAAAAGTGATGTTTTCTATTCATCAAAAAAAATCTGAACTCAACTCAACTGTTTTCAATGCAATAATAATAATAATAGTTTGTTGTTTGTTTGTTTGTTTGTTTGTTTTAAGCTGCAAATCAGAATATTAGAATGATTTCTGAAGGATCATGTGACCAGAGTAATGATGCTAAAATCCAGCTTTGAAATCAGGAATAAATGACATTTTAAAATATATTCAAACAGAAAATAAGTTATTTTAAATAGTAAAACTATATCAAAATATTACTGTTTTTGCTGTACTTTGAATCAAATAAATGCAGGCTTGGTGAGCAGAAGACTGTTCAAAAACTTTTGACTGGTAGTGTAAATATTCATAATATTATGGTGAAACGTGACCAATGCTTTGAGACATTGACATTGTACTTTTCTTAGTTGTTTAAAATGTGTTTAAAGGTATATTTATCATTTTAGCTATATATATATATATATATATATATATATATATATATATATATATATATATATATATATATTAGGGGTGGGCATAGATTAATTTTTTTAATCTAGATTAATCTAGATTAAATTTTGGAATTAATCTAGATTAATCTAGATTAAAATAGCTAATTTGAATTCTGCTGAAGGCATTCAGAATATGTGTGCTACCCAAATAATGACTTAAAGTCTTTGAGAATGGATCATAAAGCTCATGAAGCTGTTCTATGATAATTTGTTGATGAAAATAAATTGTTCAATTAGATGTACTTGTGTTTACTAACTAACTAACAATGAAATTATTTTTTCTACCTATTAGATTGTGGTTTTTTTTAACGTCAACACCTACCCAACCCATTACATGTTACACCGTACTTTTATTTTGACAGGTTGCCGAGAAGTTTCTGTGTCATACAGTATGATATGATGCTAGTTTTCTCAAATGAAACGGTAAAAGTGACACTCACAGCAGTTTGGGAGATTGAGTTTATCTGTTCATGTGAGATGAAAATGCCAAAAATGACCGGGAGCGTCACGTGTGTTTCAGTATGCGTGTGGTAAAAGCGCATCTCCGCAATGCATACATACAGCTAGGCAAACGGAACATATCGGATTCCTATTAAAACGGTCTTTTTGCATTTCAGTTTTCACATACACTAGTCCATATCGCGATTTGAATTAAGTGACTGACCAACATTTGATTTATGAATCCAAAAAACGACGAATTTACGTGGCATTTCGCTATAGTAGATTCGGTTTTTATGAATGGAGGACGACGCGATCCCGTCTGTGTTTTGGCGGAGGAGACTTAAACGCACGACCATATTCTACTACAGTCTTCGGTATACATCCGCGTTAAACTATCAAGGTGAAAGTCATCATAGCTTGCGTAGTTTAGACCCAGCTCCCAACCCAAATTTGAGAATAGATTAACGGCGATATTTTTTTTTATCGCGCGATAAGAGTTTCACGTTAACGCAGCACGTTAACGCCGATAACGGCCCACCATATATATATATGTGTGTGACCCTGGACCACAAAACTAGTCTTAAGTCGCTAGGGTATGTTTGTAGCAATAGCCAAAAATACATTACATGGGTCAAAATGTTTGATTTTTCTTTTATGCCAAAAATCATTAGGAAATTCAGTAAAGATCATGTTCCATGAAGATTGTTGGTAAAATTCATACTATAAATATATCAAAATGTAATTTTTGATTTGTAATATGCATTGTTAAGAACCTAATTTGGACAACTTTAAAGGTGATTTTCTCAGTATTTTGATATTTTTGCACCCTCAGATTCCAGATTTTCAAATAGATGTGTCTCGGTCAAATAGTGTCCTATCCTAACAAACCATACATCAATAGAAAGCTTATTTATTGAGCTTTCATATTATATATACATCTCAGTTTTGTAAAATTTAACCTTATGACTGGTTTTGTGGTCCAGGGTCACATATATATTACTCTCCATTATATGCTCTTGTTTTTGTGTAAATGTGTATTATTTGAGGTAGGCCTACTCAAGACAAACTCAAATGACAAACTGTCCGTTTGCGGTGAACATTTCGCTTTTATTTTGAAAGCAGTTCTATTGTGTTGCGTATTCCGGTCGCCATGTTTAGCCGGATTCACACAGTTAAATAGATCAACTGCCTTGTTCAGCTTTCGCCAGTAGTTTTACTCTTTTATATGATTAATCCGTATGTATTTTAGACCAAATTCATTTTTTAACTACCCGTGCCTTTGATAATATGCTCAGTAACTCTGGGTAGTAAAGGGACGCTTTATTTCTCTGGTAAGTGTCTTGTAGTGTTACATTGACACCTGGTTAGCGTTAGCTTCTGTGGGAGTGAGTCAGCCTGCTCTGACTTCATCAATATCAATCAATAGATCGATCACAACATGGCGCAATACAACTCATAAAATCAATATAAACAAGGCTATCAGGTATTATTGTGCCTCGTATTAATAAAAATATGCTTACAGAAATACTTTGCTTTTCTGTTTTGGGTTTGTGTGCCAATCATGATGTTGCTGTGTCAGTCTGTGAAGATGCGTTTGCTTTCAGATTCACTGATCAGTAGAGATTGTGTTTTTTTTCTTTTTTTTTTTCTTTTTTTTGTTTTTCGTTCAGGAGCAATTTATTATAAGTTTACTTTCTGGTTAAATATTGAAAACTTGCCAAACTAAAATATCCGAGTCATGTTTCTATTCTGAAAGAAATTATATTTGAACACAGTGATTCCTCTACTCGGTATGAATCAATGTTTAGCATGATGTATAAGCAATTTACAGTTTGTTTATTGATTTAAATGCAGTAAAATGAAGTAAATTAAGTAAAGTTCTAATTAATTATTTTTAAAAATGTTAATTACATGTATTTCATGGTTGTATAGTGCCTTTAATGCTTGTTTGTTTATTGATTTTACAGTGTCGATTTTTCTTATTAACATATTGTTTTACCATAGACTAAGTCTTTTTTTCATTATTATTATATTGTTATGAATATTACTACTTTAGTCCATATTGGCCAGGTTATTACCTCATGATTTGCTATGTACACTACCAATCAAAAGTTTTTGAACAGTAAGCATTTTAAAAAAATAATTTTCTTCTGTTCTCCAAGCCTGCATTTATTTGATGAAAAATACAGCTAAAGCAGTAATATTGTGAAATATTTTTTACTATTTACAATAACAGCTTTCTATTTGAATATATTTTAAAATGTCATTTATTTCTGTGATCAAAGCTGAATTTTCAGCATCGTTACTGCAGTCTTCAGTGTCACATGATCCTTCAGAAATCATTCTGATATGCAGATTTTCTGCTCAAAAAACGTTTATTATTGTTGTCAATATTTAAAACAGTTGAGTGCATTTTTTTCCAGGATTCTTTGATGAATAGAAAGATCTAAAGATCAGCAATTAGCTGAAATAAAATATGCTTTTGTAAAATTTTACACTATACTATTCAAAAGCATGGAGTTTGAATATTTTTTAGGGACAGACATTATAGACAATAATACTTTTTATTTTGCAAGGTGATAATTAAGACATTTATATGTTACAGAAGATTTCTATTTCAGGTAAATCCTGTTCTTCTGAACTTTTTGTTCATCAAAGAAACCTAAAAATTCAGCTTTTTTCCACGTCATATTAGAATGATTTCTGAAGGATCATGTGACACTGAAGACTGGAGTAATGATGCAAAAAATTCAGCTTTGAAATCACAGAATGGCATTTTAAAATTTATAATTTATCTGTTCCAAAGCACAGCAAAAACAGTCAAATTTTAAAATGCCACTGCTCACTGGCTTGGTGAGCAGAAGAGACATTAAATATCGTACTTTTCAAAAACGTTTGACTGGTTATGTTCTTTATAACATACTGCAATACACCCAGCTGAGTCCAGGTTATTGACGCCTAAATTTGTTTGATTTCTTCCAGTTATGGACCCTCTTAACCAGGTTGATGTCATGCACCTTCAGGAGTCTCGTTCCTCAGCTCTGGATCTGACCGTAGGTTGCAGGCAGAGTCCTTTAAAGACAAACCCCATGGAGGCTTTGGATCTGGTGAAAAAGCCCAGCTGGTGTGGCATTACCTCAGGGAACAAGAGCGTTAACATATCCGAATCCCGGTACATCACTCGTCCTAGCAATCCAAATTCACAGGATCGGCCAGAACCAGGATCGAAGCATCACGGGACAAGGACTTGCAGCACATCCTCCCACGTTCCCTACTCTATACCTTTACCCCTGATCAACGGCTTGCCATCTGTGGCTCAAATACTGTCCCGGAGTCCACCCACAGACCAAGAGTTTACAGATGACAGTGATTACAGTGTTGAAATGGACGATGACACGTGTCACAAAAAAGCAGATTCGATGTTAGAAAACAGCACACTGGGAGGTAGAATAGCACGTAATGTATTAGAGACGCATCCACAAGACATTTGTGGGGAAGCATACTTGAGTGACACAAGTGTGTCACAAACTAAGGGCTCATCATGTTTACCTCAGGACACCAGCGCTGCTGCATACACACTACGCTCCTCCAGCTCAGCGGTTGAGCAGACTGCCATCGAAACGCTCGCACCGGAATGTACCGGCGCTAAAAAAACATCTCCATGCTCCGTCGAATACATCTCCAGCGAAGATGAAGACAGTGACATTGTTGAGGTGCCAGTTAGCAACTCCAAATGCAAGACGCCTCCGAACTACAGAACTCGGAGCGTTATAGTTACTGAGAGAAGTTGCAGACAAAGACAAAGAAATTCCTTCGTAAAGCAAGAAATGGACCGCTCTCCCAGAAATGTGAACAATGTCTATGCCATGGGTGAACCTGTTTTTCAAGCCCATGATGGTAGGACTGGCTCTGAATCGAAGGCATTGCTGTCGTGGATGGAGTCAGTCTGCATTCCCATATCTCCAGAAGACAGCGATCAAGACGTGAATGCTGCTTTTCCCAAAAACCTCCCATCTACCTCAGATGCAGAAAACACAAGCGTCTTCAAGTCTCCACAGAGTGGGGCTTCGTCTTCAACGCCAAGCCGTCCACGAAAACCTCCAGCATCGAAGAGTAGGAAACGAGCGAAGCCGAGGCCCAAACCAAGAGCCAAACCCAAGAAGCCAGCGAAGCGGGTAAAAGCGCCAACATCTGGCAAATCGGCCAAGAGCACCGCGAAGAGAAGACGCAGAAAACCTCGCAAATCATCTGGACCTTCATCCATGTTTTCTCCTCAAGAGCCAGAGATCAAACTCAAATATGCAAACCACAAAGACGAGAAGAAGGAAACCAGGCCGGACGGCTTCGCCCCGTACATTCACATGGAGTTCTCATCCTGCACAATCGTCAATTTTAGAGAAGAGGATGTTTATTCGGCAAAGAAAGGCTCGCAGCAGGTGGTCTCCGGGGTCATCCCAAAGACGTCCTGTTTGCAGCTAGGCCGTGTTGGCTCTGACGCCAGGTTGCAGGTCAGGCGTTTCTGCTGCTTGTGTGGAAGGACTGGCAATGTTGAAGGCCTTGGGGATTTGCATGGGCCGTACCACTCTAGTGGAGTTCAGCCCGTCTGTAAATCTGACAGCAGTCCTCCTGTCCAAAAGCAGGAACCTGACTGTAGCGATTTGGACTCGGTTTACAGTTTAGAGGATGGGCCGTCCCAGTCTGTCAAACGACAGAGGAAGGAGAACTGCTCGGAGAGCGTTGAGGAGTCTGGTGTGTGTAGTGAGCACTGGATACATGAGGACTGTAGCATCTGGACTGCAGGCATCTTTTTGGTTAAAGGGAGACTTTATGGATTAGAGGAAGCCATCCGGCTTGCGCAAGAAACAGTAAGTCTTTTTCTGTCGGTGTCAAAAGTGAAAGTAATGACAAAGAGCTTTTTGTTTCAGTATTTCAACATTCTACATTAACATTCAAAGGTTTGGGGTCAGGATTCTTTCTGTTTTTGGCTTTCTTATTTTTATTTTTTTTTGAAAGAAATGCTTTTATTCAGCAAGGAATAAGATAAATGGATAAAAAGTGATGGTAAAGACTTCTAATAGAAAAGATTTCTATTTTGAATAAATGCTGTTGGGTCATTCCGTGTCAAATCAACCAAATTCAATAACATTTTTGATTTCGCTAATATTTATTCTGAGGAAAGATAGACATGTATAGTGATGAAAGCCAAAATATTAAATTTCATGGTTGAATATTTCCTAAGTGATCCACCATTTTGTAGAGGGAGGTCAAAATGGCATTTTTCACCTTAGATTCAGAGTCAACTTACAGGGGGGTAAAAATGACTTAAGAAAGATGGCAGCATCATTATCTTATTTTTACACAAAGATTGGTAGTTATATTAGTAAAAATGCATTATGCATTATGTGCCAATGGTGACCATTCAAAAATGGGGAAACAGCACTTTTCAGGTTTTTCTCCAAAGTTTGCTTGCATGCAGCTCAATCAGTACTAAATATTTGGATTTCACCAAATGAGTAACATTCAACAATCAAGCCATTAAGCCTCATTGAGATCCTCATATCTTGGGGACTGAATGATGTAGGGCCTTGAAAATTAATATTCCAAAAGAAAAGTTCATTAACACCTAGAATCTACCACCAGATTGCAATATCTTTAAGACTTCTTTAGTAATATGCATGCAAACCTTGGAAAAAGAATACTTATGGCACTCAGACTGGAATGTTCAATGCAGTTGTCTCGACAGAAAGAAACCAGATACATCTCCAGTTTAAACATTATTTGTTCCTCATACGTTCGTCTTTAAAATAAAATAAGTATATTTTTTTTCAAGCTTTCTTTAAGGTGCTGTTGTGTTTCTTATTGTTGCAGGTGTGTTCATTCTGTAACAGGGTTGGTGCCACGTTGGGATGTTTCTTTAAAGATTGCCCCAATAAGTACCACTTCCCCTGTGCCCTGCAGTCAGGTAATAGTCATCTATGGTTATCATTGTTTCAAGGCAGTCATTTAAGATTGACCCATTTGTCTGACAAATTCATTTTAGGGCTGTGACCAAAGGCCTGAGCTTTGTCATACAATAAGGTACAAGGGTACCTCTTAAAAATGTATTTCGGACAGTCTTCTAAGGCAGCATAACAGTCTAATGATCTACAATGAAATAGAAAGCGAACCTAGGCAACATGAAACGGGGAACTGGGAACTGCTTTCAGAGCAAAATATTAGGGTTTTTCACACTTGAATTAGCCCTGGATCATTGTAAAGCCCTTTTATCTCATTATTTTCCCATAGGTTATCAATTAATTATTGGTAATCATAAGCTGACATGTTCTTAAACCCTAAGTTAACATTTTATATGCATATTTGCGTTGTCAGTTTCATTGATCGTGACCTGTTTACATAAAAGCTCTAGCATTTTGAGACATCAAGTCTTTCCTAAATGGACTTTTCAGGACTGTAAATGTAAGAATAAAGCAGTCTCTTCTCCACTCCAATTCACATGTTTTCACTCACCATTTGACATGCACTCAAAAGATGAAACGACTGTTTATAGAACGCACACTGTCCAAAGCACATGAATATTAGCCGAACAATTGGCTGTCTGTTGCTAAGCATCTAGCCGTAACATTCTAACACCACATAATTTTAACACTGTACAGACAAAAGAGCTAACTGTGCTCTGGAGCAGGCTTTCATATTTTTAACTGTGGTTAAGAGTGGGGTTTAGAACATCAATAACCCTGGGTTAATTACAGTGTGAAAAGCCCTATTGAGATATGTGACCCTGAACCACAAAACCCAATCATATGTGTCAATTTGTATCATATGAATGTTGAATAAATAAGCTTTCGGTTGATGTATGGTTTGTTAGGATAGGACAATATTTGGTCGAGACTCGAGATACAACAAGTATGGAGAAAATTGCTTTTAAAGTTGTCCAAATTAAGTTCTTAGCAATGCATATTACTAACCAAAGATTAGGTTTTGAGATATTCACAGTAGAAGATGTACAAAATATTCATTGAACATGATGTTAACTCACTATCCTAATGATTTTTGGCATAAAAGAAAGATTTATCATTTATCATGCCACTTGAGACTGGTTTTGTGCTCCAGGGTCACATATTATCTTCTTGTAAGCCTTCAGATTGTTTCCCATTTCTGTTCTCGAGTTTCTCATCTCTGTTTTGTTGCACTGATGCTTTTTTATGTCATCGTCTTGTTGAAGTGCTTATCTTTACTGTTGTGTCTCCACAGACAGTGCGCTCAATGAGGAGAACTTCACGATGAGATGCCCGAAGCACAAGGTGACTGAGAGATATTGTTTTTGCTGGAGTTTCTCAGAAACAATGAGTTTAAGTTATGAAAAGACATGATTTTGCTGCATAATAGACTGCAGTGCATGGTTTCTAAGCTTTATTGTCTTTGTCTTGCATCATCCTCACTGCTGATAATGATCGTCTCAGAATAAAACAGCCAGAGTGAGCATTAGCAGGCTGAAGAGCAGATGACATTTGGGAGGTGCTGAAATGTCATTGAAGGTATTTTACTGCAGTATCTTACTACTCACCTACACCTACACACCTTTATAAAGCCTTAGAGATATTATTTTGCCCTTCCTAGTTTTTTTTACTATTAGTTATATTTTGCTTAAAGCGGTCATCGGATGCCCATTTTCCACAAGTTGATATGATTCCTTAGGGTCTTAATGAAAAGTCTTTAACATACAGTATCTCACAAAAGTGACACTCCCACAATTCAGCAACCTTCTCAAGGGGCAATACTATAGACCTTTTTCCTGAGTAAACGATGAGCGCCGCCATTACGAATTCTAACGTCAGATTGAATGCTTTTCTGTTCCGGTTTCCATAGGAACCCATTCAAATAGCGTCCATCTGTTTTTAATGTAGCTACCTTCCGCTGCTTCGTGTCATCTACACACTCATTAAAGTGAGGCACTGACAAATGACGGCCATTGCGACATTGCCAAGTGATGGCGCTATGGAGCCATGTGCTTTTTAAAAACATTTTAATAGGTTTAACATTAGTTTATTAGCTCGGAATATACCCTAATTTGACTAGAAACAATGCAGACCGGAAATGCAAAGCATTCTTTCAGTGTGTTCAGGAAAAAGGTCTATAGAAATGAAATGTGGATATATTTTATAGTAGTCAATGTGCAGCTTGTGTAGCACTGTAGATTTTCTGTCTAAATATCTCAAATATATAAAAATAAATAAATAAAAATATCTCAACATACAGCCATTATTGTCAAAACAGCTGGCAACAAAAGTGAGTACACCCTAAGTGATAACAGCAGTATGTTGTTTAACCATGCAAAGCCACATGTCCTATTCATCATGCTCATGTTTTTGTCTGCTTGACAGGACCATACATCTTGTGTATCTTGTATTAGAGAAGTTAAAATTAGGTGCTTTAAGTACAGTTCTCTCTTACTGACCACTGGATGTTTAACATGGCATCTCATGGCAAATAACTCTCTGAGGATTTGAGAATTAGAATTGTTGCTCTCCACAAAGATGGCCAAGGCTATTAGAGGTTCAGTAACACCCTGAAACTGAGTTAAACTACAGTGGTCAGGGTCATACAGAGGTTTTTCAAGATGGGTTCCATTCGGAACAGGTCTTGAAAGGGTCGACCAACGAAGTTGAGCACTCATTCTGTGCGTCAGGTGCAGAACCTGGCTTCAAAAAAAAACAGATGCAAGAGTGCTGCCAGCATTGCTTTAAAGGTTGCTGAAGTAGAAGGTCAGCTTGTCAGTGCTCAGACCATACACCACACACTGCAACAAGTCGGTTATCCCAGCACCAACTTGTGCAGCTCTGGTCAATTTAATGCCCAGGATGATTGAGGCAGTGCCAGATAACAATGGTGCTAACACAATATATTGACACTTTGGACAAGTTCACTTAGGGTGAACTCAATTTTGTTGCCAGCTATTTTGACGACAATGGCTGTATGAGTTATTTTCAGGGGACAGTAATTCTATGCTGCTATACAAGCTGCACATTGACTACTCCAAAATATATCCAAGTTTCATTTCCATAGTATTGTCCCTTGAGAAGATATACTAAAATGTTTGCTGAAATGTGAGGGGTGTACTCACTTTTGTGAGATACTGTACCTTGGGTAAAATAATAATAAAATAATACTCTCTTCCGTGGGGTAACGAGCAATTCTCTGAGCGACTGTACACCTTAGCTGCAGAACTCGCTAACTAGCACATTATTAGAAAAGGTGATTTGCAAAGATTCATTAAAAAAAAAAAATACTTATGTGAAGCTGGATCACAAATGATTCGCGTGAACATAGACATTTATTTCCCCTTTTAACATGACTCAGGCATGTATTAACGAGCTGACAAGTTGCTGATCCAATAATAAACTCTGTTTTTGTTTGGTGTCAGATGCATTTTCAGCATTGAAGTAGTGATTTCAAACACTAAAGCTGTTTTTATGGTGTAATGATAATTTATTTTGCTTTGATCTTCCTCCGCAGGTAGACTTGGACAGACATTCAATGTGGCTGTGGAGTGGATCCCTAATGTGTTTACAGATGGTTCCATTTGATTTGGTACTTCACATTTTGAGTGTTTACATGTACTCTCAGGCAGTTGAATGTTCAGGCCTGGATGTGCTTTGTCTGTGCTGCAGACGGCCGCTGCCTTTTACCTGTCGCTCGAATGGTACCCTTGGACAATGCTGGATGATTTTCATAGCATTCCTCTGCTTTCCGAACACCCGATGAATTCTATCACTGCAGATTTTTACGTCTCAGTTTTATTGAAGTTTACTCGAGGCCACATATCTCCATCTGCTTCTGGGTGAATCCTGTAAAACCCTTTACAACGTTACGGCAATCTAACCAACAGTGGAGATACAAAACCAGAGCCTCGTTTCATTTGAAGTAACAGTTCAAGCAGAAGTGCTTGGTTTTTCTCTTTCGTCTCGTGGTTCATGAAATATGTAACACCAACTGTCCATTCTGTAACAGTGACGTCTTTATTACATAAAATTGAAATGCTGAATGAACTATTATCCGGTGGTACCGTATGCACTATTATGTGAACATATTTATTTCTATTTATGTTTAATGCATAGGTGTATATTTATTTGCCAATGAACAGTCTCCTTTAAAAGGACAGAGTGTGTTTTAGCACCTTGTATAAATGCAGTAAAGGCACATTATAATTTGATGTTGGTAACAGGGTGCTTTAAATATGAATCTAATATCAGTTTTATTTTGACAAGTCTTTAACTTGTGGCCTGGGAATCAAGAAACCACAGCGTCTGTAGGATTTTCCATTTCACCCTGATGCCTTGTGATGTTTCGAGTTCTGTTTCAATAAATGTTTTTATTCTACATTCCTAACACTCCATTGTGTGACGGTCCTTCATTTGGCGTTGCACATTTGTCCTGGTGGTGGTGCTAAACATCCTTTTAGATGGCATTTCTTTGTCTTTGCTTCTGTTATGGTTAAACAAATCTCACAATCAACACACTGCACTAAAGGACTCTAGATGTTGATGTTGTGAGTGGAAAATCTCAGCATCGTGATGCTACAGGGATGTGGGTGGTTGCCACCGTGTCACTATCCAGTTGATAAGGTTTTCTGAGTGCAGTTGCTATGTGGTTTATAGGGCATTCTGCTGCAGCTGCTAGATTGTTTTTGAGAGGTTTGTACTGCAATACTCTCCAGTTGCTAGGATGTTACCATGGTATTGCTTGGTGGTTGCTTAAGTTTTCTGGTTACTGGCCCAAGTCACTATGGCCATGTTCACAGAGCAGCAGAATGAATATGGTGGTCTTATCAGTCCCGTTTTTCTTAATACGGTTGTGTTCACAAATTTTGGATTTTTATGGGAGTACAATCCATATTCTATAACCAACCTCACACCCATAAGTTTTCAAGACCACATTTTTGGGGAAGCCCTGCTGTATAAACGAAACCGGATTGGACAACTAGTTATTTGATGATAGATAGATCGAGCTAGTGCAACGCAAGCATTTGTGGTTAAAAACTATATAAACATTTTTGTTTTTAAGAAAAGAATCAGTCGTTTCTTCAGATAAGACCCTTATTTTTTGGTTAGGATTGTGTAGAGCGCTTTGAAGCTGCTCTGAAACTGCAAACCTTTGACTTTGACTTTCAAACCATTGACAATCCACTATATGGAGAAAAATCCTGTAATGTTTTCTTCAAAAACCTTGTCCTCTACCCCGACTAGGTCTGTACACTCTTAAAAATATAGGTGCTTCACAATTCCATAAAATAACATTTTTGTCTAAATGGTTCCATGAAGAACCTTTAATATCTGAAGAACTTTTCTGTTTCACAAAAGTTTTTTTTTGTAGTGAAAGGTTCTTTTTTTCTTTTTTTTTAAAGAAAATAATCGATCGTTTTGTCAGATAAGACCCTTATTTCTTGGCTGGGATCGTGTAGAGCCCTTTGAAGCTGCACTGAAATTGCAATTTGGACCTTCAAACTGTTGACCACTACCCTGGAAATCCAGAGGTCTCGAGAGCACAATTTGAATTGTCTCTGCAAGACGCTCTGGCATCGAGCAATGATGCAGGTTACTGCAATACGTAAGCAATAGTGGGAACCAATCAAATTGGTGTATCTGATGTAGGCGGGCCATATGCGAGCTAAGCTCATGACGACAGCACTGCGACGTTCGAATCATATAGTAAACTTTGAAAGATCGCTGTCGCTACAGATGAACAACAAGTTGTTTGAAATGGCTTTGGCCGCTACAATGAACGAGTTAGACTTGGCATTCCATATAAAAGGAGGAACAGAAAACCGAAAACTCGATTCGTTCCTTTGCAAGAAGGACGTTTTTGCTGTTTTGCCGACTGGATACGGCAAGAGTTTAATCTATCAGTTCAAGAGTTCACGCTTACATATAATTAGCCGGAGAATAGTAGTGCATGTTTGGCGTGCTGTCCGGTGAAAGGGCTCCGAGCTCGGGAGTGGCCCGAACCCAGAGTACGTTACCCCCCAATAGGAGTAGCGAGAACTCGGAGTGATGAGATGGGGTGGTGGAGGTTTACAGATAAACCATCGAGTGAATTGAGGTGAGTCAGCTGTATTTAAACCTATGGCGCTGATTGACTTGTGATGTTTACGCTAAGCATCTGACGCGCTTCTTCCGAACTTTGTTAATGAAACATCATTTAGCTCTGCTGGTAGTGTGTATTGTTGTGATTGGTCGTGGCGTTATCCAATTGCGTGCAGTTAGAGTTTCAAATGCACGCTCGGTGCCGCCCCTCGAGTTAGGCAGTTTTCATTGCTCGATCCCAGACCCATAATCTAAATAGATTAGGGACTGGATTTTTCCAGGCTAGTTGACCACCATAGAAAAAAAAAAAGGAGGTGATGTGAGGCCAAGTATGGTGACCCATACTAGGAATTTGTGCTCTGCATTTAACCCATCCAAGTGCACACACACAGTAGTGAACACACACCCGGAGCAGTGGGCAGCCGGGCAGCAGTTGGGGGGATCGGTGCCTTACTCAGGGGACTCACCTCAGTCGTGGTATTGAGGGTGGAGAGAGCGCTGGTAATTCACTCACCTACAATCCCTGCCGGACCCGAAACTCGAACCCGCAACCTTTGGGTTACAAGTCCGACTCTCTAACCATTAGGCCACGGCTGCCCCTATATGGAGAAAAATCCTGGAATGTTTTCATCAGAAACCTTGGCCTCTACCCCGACTAGGTCAGCACTCTTAAAAATAAAGGTGCTTCACGATGCCATAGAAGAACCTTTTTGTCTAAATGGTTCCATAAAGAACCTTTAACATCTGAAGAACCTTTCTGTTTCTCAAAAGGTTCTTTGTGGTGAAAGAAGGTTCTTCAGATTAAAAAAGGTAAGAAAGCAATGGTTCTTTAAAGAACCTTTGAATGAAAGTTTCTTTGTGGAACCAAAAATGGTTATTCTATGCCATCGCTGTGAGGACCTTTTAAAGCACCTTCATTTTTAAGAGTGTAGTTATTATAGTTATAAACAGTTAAGCTGTTTAGTCAGAAGTTTGTTCAAATTCTTTTGACCTTAGGAATAAGTTACAGCAATGATGCTGGCCTTGTATGTTTTCACAGTCAGATACATCCTGTTATTCATAGATTCGTAGTCTGAATATTCTTTGATATGTCCATATTTTTCCTCTAGTCAAATCTTATGACTCATCCCCCTCGTTACCCAATCAGATCACTTGCTGTACCTGGCTGCCAAGGTCCCTGCTGACATCCGCTTTATTTGTGGTGGAAATAGTGTGCTCGTCTCTTAGCAGTGTGTGAATTCACTGATCCTGTAACAGTGGTGGTGTTGCTCAAATCCCTGCCTCTACCTTATTTTGTGAACCTTGATCAGACTCATGCAGATGAACTCTGTTCAGTGATTATCCAAAAATTAAGTAATTATTGGATTTGATTAGATTTTCCTGGTTAAGTGAGAACATTTGAACAGCTAGTCACATAAAGAAAATCCCTTATAAAACTAACTATGGTTTTTGTAATAAAAATTATAGTAACCACAAAATTAACCATGGTTTTACCATATAATTTGGAGCAGGTACTACAAAATTACCTATGGTTTTACTACAAGAACTATGGTTTAACTATTGTTAACAATCTGCAATAAATGGTAACTACAAAAGTTAGTAGGGTTTTGCTACAAGAATAATGGTTTAACAATTTTTTTTGTAGTAAAACCATAGTAACAACAAAATGACCCTTGGTTTTACCATAGAATTGTCAGTAAACCCACAGTAACTACAAATTTACCATGGTTTTGCTACAAGAACCGTGGTTTAACTATCATAGAACCATAGTTAAACCATAGATAATTTAGTAGTTACCATGGTTTTACTGCAAATGCTATGGTAAAACGATGGTGACTACAAAATTAACTATGGTTTTACTACAAGAGCCATGGTTTAACTATCGTTTTTGTAGTAAAACCATAGTAAGCACAAAATGACCCTTGGTTTTACCATAGAATTTGCAGTAAGCCCACCGTAACTACAAAATTAACCATTGTTTTGCTACAAGAACCATGGTTTAACTATCGTAAAACCATAGTTAAACCATAGATAATTTAGTAGTTACCATGGTTTTACTGCAAATGCTATGGTAAAACTATGGTAACTACAAAATTAACTATGGTTTTACTACAAGAGCCATGGTTTAACTATCATTTTTGTAGTAAAACCATAATAACCACAAAATTAACCATTGTTTTACCATAGAATTTGGAGTAAAACTATGGTAACTACAAAGTTAACTATAGTTTTGTTACAAGAGCCATTGTTTAACTAATGTTGTTGTAGTAAAACTGTATTAACCACAGAATTGCCATTATTTTACCAAAGCATTTGCAGTAAAGCCATAGTAGCCACAAAATTAACCATGGTTTCACCATCGATTTTGGAGTAAAACCATGGTAACTACAAAATTACCTATGGTTTTACTACAAGAACCATGGTTTAACTGTTATTTTTGTAGTAAAACCATAATAACCACAGAATTACCATGAATTTACCATAGCATTTGCAGTAAAACCATGGTAACTACCAAATGAACTATGATTTTACTTTAGTTAAACCATGGTTTTACCGTAGAGTTTGGAGTAAAACTATGGTAACTACAAAGTTAACTATAGTTTTGCTACAAGAACCATTGTTTAACTATTGTTGTTGTAGTAAAACTGTATTAACCACAGAATTACCATTGTTTTACCAAAGCATTTGCAGTAAAACCATAGTAGCCACAAAATTAACCATGGTTTCACCATCGAATATGGAGTAAAACCATGGTAACTTCAAAATTACCTATGGTTTTACTACAAGAACCATGGTTTAACTCTCATTTTTGTAGTAAATCCATAATAACCACATAGTTACTAAGGTATAATCATAGCATTTGCAGTAAAACTATGGTAACTACAAAATTAACTATGGTTTTACTACAAGAACCATGGTTTAACTATCTTTTTTTGTAGTAAGACCATGGTGTAAACACAATTAACCATTGTTTTATCATAGTATTTGCAGTAAAACCACGGTAACTACAAAATTAACCACAGTTTTACTACAGTATTTGGCAGTGAAACCATATTTATGTGGAATTTATAACTTTTTTGAAATGTGTTTTTTTCTGGATTTTTTGTTGTATTAACAACGAATAAACAAAACATTGTTTATGCCCCTCTTTTTGGGAGGCTCATGCATTTACTTTTAGTTTAACTTTAATTTAACTTTAATATCTACAGTTTTCTACAGCATCTATGCAAGATCTGAGGTGAAATTAAATAAATGTTTTCCGCTTCTTTAATGTTAGTACATTTTAAAAGACAATTTTTTGATTAGCATGGCCAGCTTCTTTTGGTTTGGTGCAAAAGCATCTTTCTACATTCAAAAGGAAGAGGCTAGCGACTGAAAAAGCATCCAATATTAGATTTTCCTTCTAATCACTCTGAAAATAAATAGCAAATGGCACCAGTAATTTCCTAACTCTTGAAATGTCAGGTTAATAGAGTGGAAAGGTTATGATGGCCTTACTTTTCAAGCACAGCCCTGGTGATATCTGCTTGCGTGTTGACTAATCTGTCCTGCTTATCTTAAAGATTAACCATGAGAAGATGAGAGAGCGAGCGAGAGAGAGATGAGATGCAGGATCTGTCACGCTTGCGTAAAGTTGCTTTATGGCTGATGCCTGCAGCTAATGGCTGGCTCTCTCTCTGCTCAGCTTCCCTTCGCTCTGGGCGTTAACATTATCTCAGCACCCAGAAATCCAACAGTATCATTTGTTTTCTGTCTTTTATCGTAATCTGCAGTGCTGCCCAAAGGTTTTCCAGATCATCCACATTTTGCATCTCTCTCTCCCACAATCACTAAGGATCTGTGCTCAACCTTAGTTTTTAGTGATGTAGGAGCAAACAGTCCATCAATGGGTTTGTCCTGAAATATACCTCTGTATCATATTCATCTTGTTTTGAGGTATTCTGTCTGAGAAAAAAATACAAACTAGAGTATAGAAATATTATACTTTATCTATTATGGAAGTCAATGGGGACCAACAACTGTTTAGTTCTTCAAAATATCGTAAAACTGATCATGCAGACCAAACCGTAAGTCGTAGAGACTCAAAACTTAGAGGGATGATAGGACTCACATCACACACAACAAGCCAATCGGCCTGATGTAGGCGCTACTCCTAAACCAGTCAAGACTCAAGTGTCTTAAGTCGGTGGAATTCTTGGCTCACGCCAGACAAAACGTATCGTGAGACTGCAAAATTTTCAGGTATTCCGTTTTTTTTGAAAAACCTACTTTCATGAAGTAGTTCTGTTTTTTTTTCCGCCGGATCGGAACCAAAGCAGTGCAGAAAGATTGTCTGGAGAGTGAATGTCAATATTTATCAAAAAAAAGTTGAATTTTCGACTCACCGTCGCAAAGGGAGGCCAAAATGTTCAAAAGGGGCAGTGGCACTTTTAGTAAAATGCCTATAACTCCTAAATGTGAGAGCTCAATCTGAGGTCAGAGGAAAAAATCGCAGAGCTTGGTTACTTGGTGGTGCTATAAAAATGGCTATAACTGCACAAGCATTTGTCCTATCAACATGAAAATTGATGTGCACAGTCTTGGTCTAAAGTGCCACAAGTGTCTACAAGGATATTTGCGTATCATACAAAACATGGCTGCCATTGGCAGACAAAGTTTGAGCACCTGTTAAACAAGGTTAACGGAGGCTGATCAGAACGAATCCCGGTGGGCCTGTTCGACTCACGGCCCTAAAGGTCTGAGAGAAATTTGAAAGAAATCGGCCACTGGGAGGCAATATTGTATTTTTCAAGGGCATAAACAATTGTACGTTAAAGGGTTTTTGCAATATTCTTATCATACAGTAGAACTCTTCATTCCGGACAACTTTGTCTCTAGAACCGCTGTTGTCAATAAACTCGTTTGTTAAATGATTGAGAAGATGTAATAAACCTACTTTTGCAAACTTAGTTCTAGGTTTCCGCTTAATCTGGGAAAAAAAGCTCAAAGCTTCACAAAACCTGCTGAGCACATGCGACAGGTGATTCTAAACAAGCATGCACAGTTTTCGAAGGAGTCATCAGATGCCCATTTTACAAAAATTGATATGTTTCTTAAGAGTCTTAATGAAAAGTCTAGAACATACTTTTGTTAAAATTTTTCAATGGTTGTATAAAAAACGTACATTCAACCCTTTTTAGAGCGAGCTATTCTGTTGCATGTTCCTTTAAATGCTAATGAGCTCTGCTCGCCCCGCCCCTCTCTGCAGTGGGATGACCAGCTGTAATGTCTACTTTAGCTGCATTTAGCCGCGTTTAGCTGCGAAACTTGCTAACTAGAACATAATTAAGAAAAGCCATTTGCAAAGATGCATGAAAAAGCTGTAATCAGGAATGATTCGCACGAACATAGATGCATATGTAGATCGGGATCGGCGCTTTCCTTTCAAAAACCAAAGCAACGTTAATCCTCTGCATCTTCAGCGGCTCAGATGTCGGGAGTAAATGACGACTGCTATGTTCATTATTACATCCAACAACAGAACAGCTTAATCGCTCAATCAGAGACATTCTTATCTTCCCCTGCACTTGAGTCGACACAATGGCGATCGAAGTCGGCCAACGCGCATTAATGTTCAAAACACATGTAAAAGTGAGTTTTGCATCTGATGACCCCTTTAAATGGATTTGAACACAGCTGGCACTGTAACAGTTATAAACATTTAATAACCATCATATTTCTATGGAAAGTTACCTGGATTTGCCAAAAATGCTTTTTATATTTTTGATTTAGGTGGGTACAGCCTTGCTAGATAATATGCAATGTCTTTTTCCTTATATGCTTAAACGTGTTAGGCGCTTGAACCCCAGTAATCTCTGCTTGCAACTATATTGTATGTTTGTAAATACAGATTAGTAATGATGAAGTTGAGATTTAGTACATTTACCACATTAACTTTAAATGTAATATCAAGAAGACAGTTAAAAGGATAGTTTACCAAAAAATGAAATATTCCCAATGATTTACTCATCCCCAAGACATCCTAGGTGTATATTGGTTTTCTTCTTTCAGATGAATACCATCTGAGTTATATTAAAAAAATGTCTTGGCTCTTCCAAGCTTTATAATACCAGTGAATGGCTGTTGGGATTTTGAAGTCCAATAAAGTGCATCCATCCATCATAAAGAGTGCTCAACACTGCTCCAGGGGGCTAATAAAGGTCTTATGAAGTGAATCAATTCATTTGTGCAAGAAAAATATCCATTTTTAAAACTCTATAAACCGTAATCTCTAGCTTGCGCTAACTGTCGTATGCGAGTTCACAAGAGAGTGGCGTTCCAGCGAATGACATAGAACTCATCTGTCCTGAGGTTCAATACTCTTTCGGAAGATGTTTTAGAATGCCATCCACCGTATAACAGTGCAAATCTGTAAAAAGCCGGAAAATTCTGCCAATGGTCAGGAAACGTTCATAAATAATGAAAAATTCACCACACTTCTTTTTCTCAAGGGAAGGAAGTTTTGTGTTTCCAGGGCAACGGGAAACAGAAACTAGGTTATCAGATATTTTCTCTGAGTGTACAACTGTCGATAAAAAACTACCCTGGTAGCACACATACATCTTGGAGATGTGTATTTGACGTCTGCATTTACATTTACGTGCATTTACGTGCTCATCTGCAATACATCTATAGGACATTTCCTATCAGATGTCAAATAGATGTCTATTAAATGTCTGTAAGATGTTTATGATTTAGAATGCATGTAAAACTGACATCTTGCAGACGTCTGCCAGACGTTTGTACACAGCAGATGCTTTCCAGATCAAGTGATCTTTAACAGACATCTTGCAGATGTGTGTGTGCTATCTGGGTATAGCTAGAACAAGATAAGGAATGCACTTTGTATTATGTGGTAAAAATGTTTTTTAGTACTTACTTTTTAAAGCTTACATCCCCACAAATCTCAGTGATATTCTCTTTTTCACAAATTTTATAATAGTAATAATGATTATTCAATAAATACTAATGATAATGCTTGTTTTAGCTAGCTCCACTAACGTGCAGCTGAAGGTTTTTCGATTGTGCTCGGATGATCACACAAATCAGCATGCTTCACCATGTGTTTGGTGTGAATCACTTTAAAAGCCATATGCTACCGCACATAAATAGTTTGCATCACTGTCTGATGAATACCGCCGGCCACCAGGAAACTGCACCGGAATTCAGCCTTTGCAAGCTTTAAAAGCGGCTGACATTTAAATCTTGGAGTTCCGTTTTGGGCTTTAAGCATCAAAATCCAATCAAATGAATATAGATCAAGCTGTTCTTTCTGTCTGTACCAGGCTGTATTTCACTACCTCCCACTGCTAGATGGTCGACGGTAAACACGATCTCCTATTCACATCCATATAAATCCTCCTTGTGCGAGAACAGCTATTGAGTCACCTCTCTAGATGTCTAAAAAAGTACCACGGGGTTGTGATTTTTGCGATATCATCTTGTGAAGCCATGTTTGGCTCTGAGGTGTGAAAGAGGAGGGATGGTAATAAGGTGGGAGTTTGATACATTCTCTTTATATCCAGCTTGAATCGTGGGAACAAAATGTACTACATAGCTGTTGTTTTGTCTTCTTGCTTCTGTCTTGCAGTCTGAGCCATCCAGATGGCAGAAGTACTAGAGCTGGTGCTATAGTCAAGCTTTTCCAACAAGTCTTTGACAAATCACAGCAAATGAAATATCCTCATTAACTTTTTATTCCCTTTCATGTTTGTTTGTAGTAGAAAGGGAAAATGTTAAACTAAACTACCACAGCCCTCTTGGGTTCTTTCTCACATCGCCTCTTGGGTTCTCATTAGAATCCTATAATGAGTCAGCTCATTTCTGTCACTTTAATTTGTGTAAGGGAACTAACTAGTCTTCA
Source organism: Garra rufa (assembly GCF_049309525.1). Classification (NCBI taxonomy): domain Eukaryota; kingdom Metazoa; phylum Chordata; class Actinopteri; order Cypriniformes; family Cyprinidae; genus Garra; species Garra rufa. The sequence goes on from NC_133361.1 coordinate 61,210,944, forward strand.
TCAGCTCTCTGAGGTGGAGGTTAACGGATTATTCAGGTAACATCCACATTAATCATGATATAATTTAAACACTTTCTCTATGTTTTGACCTTTTGTCCACACTGAGACAGTTTTTTGTCCATGTAAAACAACTTTTTGAAGCTGCTACCAAGTAGATACATTTGCAAATGCCATTATCACGTTGTAGTCTGGACTGTGAAAACTGACTCTTGTTTAGTAATTTAATGCATATATATATATATATATATATATATACAGTCAAGCCCGCAATTATTCATACCCCTGGCAAATTCTGACTTAAATTTACTTTGAAAATGACACAGGCTTCTCCCAAAAGGTAATAAGACAATGAACAAGAGGCATTATTGTGTAAAAAAAAATTATTTCTCATCTTTTATTTACATTTGAACAAAAAGTGGCATGTCCAAAATTATTCATACCCTTCTCAATAATCAATAGAAAAGCCTTTATTGGCTCTTACAGCAATCAAACGCTTCCTATAATTGCTGACCAGCTTTTTGCATGTCTCCACTGGTATTTTTGCCCATTCATCTTTAGTGATGAGCTCCAACTCTTTCAGGTTGAAGGGTCTCCTTGCCATCACCCTGATCTTTAGCTCCCTCCACAGATTCTCAATTGGATTTAAGTCAGGACTCTGGCTGGGTCACTGCAAAACATTAATGTTTTTGTCTGCTAACCATTTCTTCACCACTTTTGCTGTGTGTTTTGGGTCGTTGTCGTGCTGAAATGTCCACTGGTGCCCAAGGCCAAGTTTCTCTGCAGACTGCCTGATGTTGTTGTTGAGAATTTTGATGTATTGCTCCTTTTTCATGGTGCCATTTACTGTGATTAGGTTCCCTGGCCCACTGGCTGAAAAACACACCCAAAACATTAGGTTCCCACCACCATGTTTGACAGTGGGGATGGTGTTCTTAGGGTTAAAGGTTCCTCCTTTTTTACGCCAAATGAAGGCTACATCATTGTGGGCAAACAATTAAATTTTTGTTTCATCAGATTATTTTGAATGGTATAGAATTTTGGATTTTCCCATAGACTGTGACAATATGCAAAGGATATGAATAATTTTGGACATGCCACTTTTTGTTCAAATGTAAATAAAAGCTGAGAAATATTTTTTTCCACAATGATGCCTCTTGTACATCATCTTATTATCTTTTGGGCCTTTGTCATTTCCGGTCAAAAAAAAACTTGCTGGTTGAATAAAAGTAACTTTAAGACAGAATTTGCCAGGGGTATGAATAATTTCGGACTTGACTGTGTGTGTGTGTATATATATATATATATATATATATATATATATATATATAAATATCATCACCACCCCGTCCCTTATTCGCCGCCCTTCTCCAGGCTGCCGACGGGAGTGGGTGTGTATGGGAGAGGAGGGGCGCGAAAACGTCTCGGGCTAGCGGCGTGTGATGAGGAGCACCTGAATGGAATGAAGCCTCATCACCGCCGCTGTTTAAATGCTGAGCGCACCTCTCCTCAAGAGACCGGTCTCTCTCCCGTGCATGCACGCTGGTGTCCTCACGGGTCCAGGAAGGGGTGAAGAGGGAAACCCGCGCCACCAGGAGGACGAGCCGCCGGACCCGCGGTCCGGTTGAAGACCGCACTCGTGACGGCCGACGGGCCAGGATGCCGGGCCGTAGATTCCCCGTTGGAAGTGCCGGAAAGCTCGGAAGGGACGAAGCCGCAGGAGATGATATATATGTATATATGGTTTTCGTATTAGGTAATCATAAAAAAAAATCAGGTCCATGCCTGGTCTTAAAATTTGGAAAATAAAACCTCAGATGAACATCAACACATGACAAATTGCATTGTGTCATTATTTATTGAACACAAATATAGCCAAAATAGAAAGCCATGTGTGACAAAGTTAGGACACCCTTACTGTTAACATTGGAATTAAGAGGGTAAATGGCAGTCAAGCACTGCTAATCAAATACCTTTGATATACTGATCATCAGCATGTGAGTGCCTCTCAAACAGCTTTGGCAGTTTGCTGGTCTGGAGCCTTCAGGGGTGTGTTAACACAATGCCAAAGAGGTAAGACATCAGCAATCATCTTTTGCATTTGTTGCTGCCATCAATCTAAGAAGAGTAATATGGCCATTTACAAACAATTTCACAAGTGGAAGACAATTTAAAACAGACACCTCTCCTTCCAAGATCGTGTAATGCTCAGAGAAATGGCAGACAACCCAAGAACTACACCTCAGACTCTACAGGCCTCAGTTAACATGTTAAAGGATAAAGTTCATGACAATACCATTAGAAAAATATGGGACAAAAATGGCATGTTTACATCTGAACAAAACATAAGTCTTCTAGAATAATGTCCTTTGAACAGATAAGACCGAAGTGGGGATGTTTGGCCACAATGCACAGTGGCAAGTTTGGTGAAAACCTAAAGAGCATATCAGCACAAACACCTCATACCAAAAGGTCACACATGCTGGTGGAGGGCTGATGATTTTGGGCTTGTTTTGTAGCCATAGGACCTGGGCACCTCACAGTCTTTGAGTCGGCCATGAACTCCTCTGTATATCAAAGTATCCTCGAGTCAAATCTGTCTGACAGCTTAAGTTGGGCCAAAATTGGGTCATGCAATAGGACAATGATCTTCGAGCTACTAGCACTACCTGTTGCTATTTTTTACCGCAACACAACTCGAAAAATAATATACTGATGCGATGACCACAGCTACTGAAAGACCTTACAGGCTTACAAATGCCGTACTATTGATTTTTTCCCACAATGAGTCTAAATGTCCCTGGATATTAGGTGAAATCCACGCTGAGAGACTCCTTCAGCGGCTGCGGCATCATGACAAGCGTCGGCATGTTTACATCCTGCCAGGATGGCATCTAGCGTTTCTTATTTCTGCCATTTGTAAGCTCTTTTAGTAGCTGTGGTCTAATAAAAGCCTCCAAGGCATCAAGGCTGAAGTGGAAAGAACAAAGATGCTAGTTTTTAGTAAGTTTTATTCATCCAAAGGCGTCTGTCCATAATTTTCTGCTCTTCTTTTCGCTTGGAAAACAGTGAAGACTTACATTGCTTCTCTTGTTGCCCTTTAACTGAAAATTACAACCATAGGCTACCATTTTACATCATGAAAATAATGGTGCCCCCCACAGTCCAAAATATGCATAAAACAATGTGAATTTTAAGAACGTAAATCTTTCGTGAGTTTTCTACTATATATTTCAGTAAGAGACATCATTTATGTTATCTCAATACGCGGGGTTGAGATAAGGTAGAGATCCATTCAATAACTTTCCTATTCATTTCAGTGGCAGTTACAACACCAGGATGTGAAAATAAGTTGGAACATTGCGTCAGAAAAGACACGAAAGCCATATCGTTCAGTACTTTTAGTGTTTATTTCTACAATGTTTCTCCAAAGCAATGTTGATTCATGCAAATACTTCTGGAAAACACAACACGTTAAAATGTCTGTTTTTGCTTTTGTCCTTTTAACGAAAGATTTTCACATTTGACTTGATTTCTTCATACATTTTGCAGGGTTAAAATGTCTTTCAGCTTCTTCATGGTTATTGTCTATGAGCGCATCAATATGTTTTGTACATACTGTTGGCCGGCCATATAAAGTCCAAAGTTCTGCACATGAAGAATTAAAAAAACAACTTTTGTTTTCCTTTTTTTTTATTTGCACATTGTCCTTTTTGACTCCATTGAAACTTGTGCTAATTGAAAGTATTACTACACAATAATTGTCACAATTCTAAAAAGTAGCACAGATACCATCTCCTCACATTGGTGATCTGTTATATCCATGCAAAATGCCCTGTTGACACTTCTATTTTTTGCATTTTAACAACACGAGATCAAAACAATTCCAACAAAGTAACTTCTTCTGCTACCTTTCTCATCATAAAATGTATAAATATTAAATAAAAAAATGAAAAACTCTATTTTTTAAATTGCTCAAGACTAGTTGTGGAACAAACATAAATTTAAACGCAAAGTATACCAGGTTTAGCAGCTGGTAATTAATGGTCCAAATAAAAGATCTTACACAGATATACAACATGACCTTCATTTTTTTGGACCAAAGCAGCACATTTTTTAGTTTTTTAGACATCAATGCCCCATTAGTCATGAAACATAAATATGACATTTTCATTTAACAGATCCTTCCTACGCCTCAAGTAACAAATTAAGTGTTAAAGACAAGATGAAATGGTGTTTGAAACCATTTCACAAATAATTTGACTAATAATAACCATCGTTTGACATTTAGAATGTCGAACAGGATACTCAGTGAGAAAAAAATGAAGGGGGTGGTATCTGAATTTATCTGTTAAGTTTCTGTTACATATCAGAATAAAGTCAAGCGGTTGAAGGGGAGGATTTGAAAGCAAGAAAAAGAGTAAAAGAAAATCAGTTTAGTGGCAGAAATTGTAGTAATATTTTAAATAATGTGCACTGGTAAGTGAAAACTGGAAATGTAGGGCAAATTCTAATTTCACGTTGACTTTGAAATATTGTACACAGTGAATGGTATACCTGAGAAATCCTTCAACTTCGCTCAGTAAGCACATGTACGTCAACAAGAAATCTATGAAAGCGAACACTGCAAATCTGGAAAGCACACCATGCTCTTGTAAGCATCATGTTTTGTCTACAAACATCTGATTAACAAATTAAAGCAAATTCACCTATAAAAATCTAAGTCTCACATTGAAAACAACATTGGCTGAATGTCATTCTAACATCCAACTTCTCCAAGAGACTCCAAAGCGGACATCTTCTAGAGAAAATAAAAAAGACATCTCAGTGACATACATGTGCTATCAGGACTCAGAAAGAAGAAATAAAGTACATAATAGTTATTGTACTTCACTTGTATGAATATATGAATGGCTCAATGGTGTTTAAAGTGTGTTTCTGGTAGCCATCTTGCCTAAATCACTCTTGTTCCTCCCTAACAGTCTTCTGAAATCAAGTGATGTTTTCTTGCCAGTTTTGGTTTGATAGTGAGCGAACTGAGAATTGACATTGCAGGTTCTCTGCAAATTATAATTCAACATTGTAATGCTACAACAGTAAATAAATAACAAAAAGGTCAAGACCAAAATGAATCATACAACACACTTATAAAGTAACCAAGAATCTTCCAAAGTCATATCCACTGACCACAGGGATGCACAAGCACAAAACAATACCAATACAGTTCCCACTGTGCTTCTGAAACCACGTTGAGTCTCCACATGAAACGTTTACATAGTTTTTTCCACGTTCCAAATCAGTTTTAAATCAAATCTTGTTTTGACATAATCACTCCTTCACATAAATTCAACATATTGCTTCATAGTTTTTTTTTTTCCAAGTTGTGTCGTTTTGGTCTAATTAAATGTGGAAAACGTGGTTGAGACACAATCTGCAGACTTTGGTGATTGTCTTACAGATTCCCTCAGAAATACTCGTCATCAGGAAGAGTTTCAAGCTCTCAGCTCTTCTTGGGATGCTGAGCATTGTGCGTGAGCCTCTGACGCATTTGCTTTACAAGGACTTAAGTCCTTATTGTCATCTAATCATCCCAAGTATATGTGCAAGGTAGGTTAATACCAGTGACCTCTCTAAACGCATATTTCAATAGGTGTTGTGACTAGGATTCGACCATTGTTGCCATTGTTATCACGGGAGACACGTTCGTAGCCTCCAGTGGAGGAAGCAGGGCTGTTCGTGGACGTAGAGGAGTAGTGCGCCGTCACTGGCTCCATGACAATGCCTCCTTTCGTTACCCCGCACACTGGCGACAAGCTCTGTTGCTTCAAACGATCTACCAACTCATCTTCTTCAGAGGAAGAAGAGCTAAGCTCAGCTTGACGGCCATTCATCACCGAACTGTTGTTGCCGTTACCCCCTGAGACATGGGTCGTATTGCCGTTCTCTGTGTCAAGCATCCAGCAGTGGTTGAAGTAGCTAAAGACCTCTTTAACAGAGCAACGGCGATCTTGCTCAATGGACAGCAGGCAGCGGAACATGCAGAGCGCGTCGTCAGTGAAACGGCGCCATTGTGAAGGTACCGCACTGCTTCGCCTCCGCCGATGCTGCCAGCGCACAAACTCCTCGTAGAAGGTGTCGGACGGGAGTGCTTTCTCCCAGGGGAAGTTCCCAGTGAGCATGCAGAACAGAAGCACACCGAAGGCCCACACGTCAGTGCTGTAGTCTACACACAGGCCCTCCTGTCGGCTGGGGTCGCACAGTTCTGGAGCCGTGTACGGGATGGTTCCGCTCACCCGCTTCACTGGAGAGCCAGCGCACCGCGTCATGCCAAAGTCTGACAGTTTCACCTTCCGGCACTCCTTGTCGAAGATGAGGACGTTCTCCGGCTTTATGTCACGATGCACCAGCTTCTTGCAGTGCAGGTAATCCAGTGCAATCGCCACCTGGTGCACACACCGCTTGGCAACGTTCTCCGGAAGCCCAACCTACGCAAAGGAAGAATATGGAATTAGACGCTACGACGAAATGTGGTTACATAATGGCTGCTATCGTAATTCTCACAGACAGCCAAATCTAAAGCATTACGAGCACCCGCAATAGAAAGCCTGATCACCATAAAATGAAGGCTTTCTGTAATGCAGCAACAGGTTTGCAGGGAACATAAAGTCCTCAGTTATTTCCGTGTGATGAACACAGTGCTCCTCTCAGGCACTCACTGAATAGAACACATGCAGTGAGAGGTGTGCCTGCAGTGGGTAAGCAAGGACCTCAAGCTTGTGGGACAGTACTGCCGAGTTTTGGAAACCAGATAAGGTTTGTCCAAGAAATCAAAAGTAACAGCTAGGCCCTGTCCACAAAAATGGGTATTTTTAAAACTTTTACTTTTGCGGTTTGGCCATTCATCCATATGCAAACTCATTGTCAGCCCTGTTGAAAAAATCAGCATATGCAGTTTAACCTGGTCCTTTGCTGGTTTATGCTGGTCCTTTGTTTGTTTATGCTGGTCCTTGACCATGACCAGCTGGCATAAACCAGCAAAGAACCAGCATAAACCAGCTAAAACCAAACCTTCCTAACCAGCATATGCTGTTTTTTCAACAGGGAGGTCGCTGAAACCGAATCTTAAAAAAAAAAAAAAAAAACTGCAGAAAAAAACTGCTAAAACAACCTAGGCTGGCTGTCTGGTTTTAGCTGGTCAGTAGGCTGGTTTTAGAGAAGTTATGGCCACCAGCTAAAAAGACCAGCTAAAACCAGCTACTTCCAGCTTAAATGGTTTAAAGGGATTTTTCAGCAGGGAACTCCAGGTTTTTCAAGATTTTCAGAAATTCTGGTTGCAGTTTTATTATGTAGCTGGTGAAATCTGAGATTTTAGCTTGTGACGTCAGAGTGCACGCTTTTTTTCAGGATTCTGATTGAGAAGGGTCTGGCTGCAGACCGTGGATGCGAGTGGAGCTCCACTCAAGAACGGAAATACGTCATCTCCACTTCCGACGTATGTTACACCATATTGGTCCGGGCATGACGCGGTCGCCTTGATGGTCCGGGCAAAATTTTAAGACATTGCATATTTAAAACTTATTGTTTAATTTTTCGTTTTGTATTATTTATAGTTACATATACATGTTCGTAATATTTACATTTTCTGTACATTTTATCATTAAAACGTTTACCGTGGCAAGTTATATGTGTATATAAATATATTTTAGAAAGTAGATCTTTTTTTATTGCACAATTAAATATAACAATAATGATGAATCACAATAAACCAATGGCTAAATGAACAATACAAATTTGGTAATTATTATTAATTTGGTAATTATTATTAAAATAAGATAATTATTATTACATTTTTTTATTTTATATTTATACCTTTCAATTTAAGACAGAGATCAACATTTGGATCTTTATCTATATCATTTACTAATAATTTTCTAAGTTCTGAAGGAATGGCATTAATTACCATTACATACTCCTTTACAGGTATATGAATTTTTTTTTTTTTAAGAACTCTGCATACGTAAGCACGTGACCATTAGAATTCAACAGTTGTGAAACCAACCAAACATTTTTTCTAAACCAATTAACTAAAAAAAAGAGATTTATTTTGGTGTGTAATGTATTTATTATTCCAAATTAAGCACTTGTGAGGGGGGGGGGGGGAATTATGTTTGTATATCATTATCCATGATAATAATGCCTGTCTGTGAAAATTGGAAAGTTTTATGGGAAGCTTGCTAATATTAAAGTTACAATTAAGGAGAAATTCAATTCCACCTACTTTTTCAAACATAATATTAGGGATATAATACCATGATTTATCTTTTTTAAATGAACATAATTTTGTATCCATTTAATTTTAGAAATAGTGTTAGATATTTCAAAATCAAGTACATTTAGCCCACCTTGATTAAGTGGATTACAAAGTATTTTTTTATTCAAATAATGATGTGTATTTTTCCAAATAAAATTATATATACATTTATTTATATCATTAATAATAACCATTGCGGTGTAACAAACAAAGGACAGCATCACATACAGTTATGAGCTTCACAGAGCAACAATATATTACACATACTGAAGAAAAAAAGACACATCAAAGATGTACAACTGACCCAAGAATTTTAAAAGTTTTAAAAGCTTTCGAGTTCAATGGTTTGGACACATTCTTAAAAGAGGCAAAAAAGACTTTAAATCAGTAAAAACAGTAAATAAAACAGTAGATCTATAATATCACTGGACATTAAATGAGAAGTTATTTTATTAAACATCTTAATCACAATTTGTATTTTAAACAAAATAACAACACGTACATATCACAGTAAAATAATGTTTTTCACAATGTTTTCCATCCATTGAAATTTTACAAGTAGTTTGGTTATGATATGATAACCTCGTTGTAACTCGCTATTGTAGTGATGCTAAATTAATATGCTACAATAAAAAATAAAATAAACTTTTTTTTTTTCAAATCGATGTATCAACACTAGCAATATGTGTTATGTTTTGAGATGTGCCGTTAAAGTTTGTATTCGAATTGTATAAATTGATTAAAAATAAAAAATTAAAATTAGTGGAGGTGACGTATTTCCGGTTTGAGGGTGGAGGTGAGGTATTTCCGGTGGAGCTCCACTCGCTGTATGTCTGCAGCCAGGTCCTCTTGTTCTGATTGGCCAACGTGGCTAACATTTAAGGTTATATCGCCACCTGTTGGTTTGGCATGCTCTTGACAGCGCTTCATAGGGTGTTTTTCATGTAGACGAAGAAGGGAAAATTTTGTTTATAAAAATACTGTGTATGTGTGGACTAGGCCCTAGTCTAAACACTGTAGCATCTACTTAGAAACACCCAGGCTCACTGGAAATACGTGTGTCTACCTACATTTTGGCAAATCTAAAAAAGCATACCTACAGTTGAGGTAAAATTTTACATACAAATTGCAGAATCTGCAAACTGCTAACTATTTTACAAAATTAGAGAGATCATACAAAATGCATGTTATTTTTTATTTAGTACTGACCTGAATAAGATATTTCACATAAAAGATGTTTATTATTTTCTCTACAAGAGAATCCCATTCAAAATTTACATAAACTTGATTCTTAATACTGTGTGTGTTGTTACCTGAATTATCCTGTGTATTTTTGTTTAGTGATAGTTGTTATGAGTCCCTTGTTTGTTCTAAACAGTTAAGCTGTCTGCTGTTCTTCAGAAACATTCTTCAGGTCCCACAAATTATTTGTTTTTTCAGCATTTTTTTTTTTATTTGAACCCTGTCCAACCCTGATTGTATGATATTGAGATCCATTGTTTCACACTGAGGACAACTGAGGGACTCATATGCAACTATTACAGAAGGTTCAAACACTCACTGATGCTGCAAAAGGAAACACGATGCATTAAGAGTTGGGAGTGAAAACTTTTTGAATTTGAGGATCAGGGTAAATTTATCTTATTTTGTTTTCTGGAAAACATGTAAATATCTTCTGTAGCTTTTGAAGGGCAGTACTAAATGAAAAAAAAAACATGATATTTAGGCAAAATAAGAAAATAGTTGCATACGCGTCCCTCAGTTGTCCTCAGCATTAGCCTTTTAGTGACAGTCCCTCGACATTTGAATTCTGAACTGTCGCAATACATGCCTGAAACAATATAATAAAAACGTGGCCACAATTAAGTACTGAACGTGTGTTTTAGCACCCCTTTCTTCAAATGTAAAACTAGAATTTATTACAATGTTACAAGCTAGTTTTCAGTTTAGAAAAGAATCATATTAATGCCTTGTTTACGACTCATACAACTGCAAAAGCATATGTGCAAAGTAGCACAATATGAATATATCTATGTCAAATAGAGATTCGAGTTCTTGTTGTCTCACCTGGGGAGGAATGATGTCGAAGAGATCACCTGCCAGTGCGTACTCTTGAGCGAAGATGTAGTATTCATCAGTTTCGAAGGCAATGCCATACATGTTGATGATGAAAGGACAGGGTGACAGGAAGAGAGAGATGCTGTACTCGCGTAGGAAACTCTTCAGCTTAGTGGTTTTCTTCCGCAAGAATTTCAAGGCCATTTTCGTGCCTGGAGGAAGAAAAGAGAGAGGTAGAGGTTAACATTGCTTGGCTTTTAATGCATTCCTGATTTTTTCAGTCGCTGACACAGAGCTAATGGCCTACTTGCAAGATCTGAGCGTGCTCTTTTAAATGTCACGCCGAGACAATGTCAGGTCATGTATTAATGTGGGAAATCAATTTACAAGGGAACAGTTCTTTTCGACGAGCGAGTTCGAAAGGTTCAAGAAAACCCGAAGCAAGTTCCAATAACATGAATCAATTTTTCTGCCCTAATGTTTTTATTTCTTATTGAAAAGTATTAGGCCATGAAAGTATGCAAATGCTTCTAGCTACACAAGATGACTTGCATTGTTCAACTGCGGTAAACTCATTATATTATGCAGCGTCATCAGTCCCACCAGCGATTTATCTTTTCAGTAAAACTTTAGTGCAGGGGAAGCCAATGTCTGTTGTTTTGCTTCAACCTTGATAAAAACTCACCTGCCTGTAGTTTACTAGTAACCCTTAGACCAGGGGTCCTCAACTCGGCACCTCCAGATCCACTTTCCTGTAGAGTTTAGCTCCAATCCTAATCAAACACACCTAAACAAGCTTATCAAGGTCTTCAGGATTACTACAAAGTTGCAGGAAAGTGGATCTCGAGATCCAGAGTTGAGGACCCCTGCCTTAGACCTTGATTAGCTGGTCCAGGTTTGATTGGGATAGGAGCGATACTCTACAAGACTGTGGCTCTTCAGAAATAATCAGTATTTTTAGATTTTGCATTTCCATCCATTTCTCCAGTTTCTCCTGACTATTTATTCACACAGACTACTAAGTCACATTTTGAATGAGCATTGTTTACTGCCAGTCTATCATCTTTCAGATTTAGTCACCCCTAAATGACACAAACTCTTGTCTTGTCATCATCGTGAACAAAAAGACATTTTGAAGAGATTTTGCCTGAGAGTCACCACTGAGGTTCTTTGCATAACACCTGCAGAGGGTTAGCAGCTGCTGAGCACTTGAAAGGAAGGTCAAATGCCAAGAGGAACCCCCGCCCCCAACTTTGTTGTTACATAACACAACAGATAGCAGAAGCTGTCTGTGCAGCTAAGATAAAGGCCTCCACAAAGGACCTTCATTATAAGCAGAGCCGACAGTTGCACCTGCTCAGGCAGATGACAGACAATCTGGGACTACAGTAGTTGGAACCTTCTTGGGAACTGTAGCATTAATGTTCGCAGATGAACACAAAACATGATCTCAACCTTACATACATATATTCTTTCTGGTGTACTGATTCTTTGGTTTTTCAGCATGTTTGTGTATTTAAACCCTTTCCAACAATGACTGTTGATTTTGAGATCCATCCTTTCACAATGAGGTCAACTGAGGGACTGCAACTATGGGGTGCAACTATTACAGTAGGTTCAAAAACTCACTGAAGCTCCAAAAGGAAACACAATGCATTAAGAGTCGGGGGTGAAATCTTTTGGAATTTGAGGATCAGGGTAAATTAAAATTACTTTGTATTCTGGGAAACATGTAAGTATCTTCTGTAGCTTCCGAAGGGCAGTATTTAATAAGAAAAATGTACATATCTTCATTCTGTTAAAAAATATAACACCCCTGGCTCTTAATGCATCGTTTAGCCTTCTGAAGCATCAGTGAGCGTTTGAACCTGCTGTAATAGTTGAAAATGAGTCCCTCAGTTGTCCTCGGTGTGAAAAGATGGATCTCAAAATCATACAGTCATTGTTGGAAAGGGTTCAAATACACAAAAATGCTGAAAAACCAAATAATTTGTGGGACCTGAAGGATTTATCTGAAGAACAGCAGGCAGTTGAACTGTCCAGGACAAACAAGGGACTCATGAACAACTAACACTAAACAAAAAAAACAAAAAAACACAGCTGTGGATCATTCAGCTAACAACAAACCAATAAACCATGATTTTATAAATGCTAGTTGGTTCCAGGTTGATATTATACTACATTACATTCTAAATATACTTGGATATTTTAGTTTACTTAGGACTTGTTGTTACAATTCCTAACAATTTAGCACACAATTAGCCTTGACTATGCTGAAGTAGAGGAGTCTGCTTAGGTGGGTTGACTTGTAGTCACACTCCAGGGAAAAAAAAGCAACAACATTCCAGCTCTACAATAATTTACACCACAGCCGCCAATGAGGAAAACGATGAAAAGCTGAAACCAGATCTTCACACTAAAATGACACATCATCAGTTGTGTACCACTTTGTGGAAAGTGTAATTTAACACCACTTTAATTCAGACTTGCAACTTGGGAAATCATGCAGAAATCCACAACTCTGAAGTTGCAGATGTATGACATCAGTTAATGATTGACATTCACTTTTAAGCAAATGAAATGCATTACATGCTACTATAACCTGTTCAGCAAATGTTTGCATGAACAGGTGTTTAAAACACAGTGAATGATCCTCTCTGCTGATAACAGATCACCTGCTGAACAATGCATTGTTTATCCTCTGCAGTTTAGTTGCTAGGAGATGTCTAAGTTGACGATAACGCAGACATATAGTTTCTTTGCACAAGTCTCGGCAATAGAACACTGAACATTTATAGAGAACAGAAGTGGTATGCGACCCTGAGCAGTAGATAATGTGTACAATATTCATTGGAAGAGACAAACTGTTAATTTTAAACGCAAATATATGCTAATAGTTCATTTCGGCAACTTTTATGAATACACCGGCATATAGATTGAAACATCTGCTGTGATTGTGACCTCCGGGTTTCAGCGTTTAATTACAGTCTGCGTATTCCCACAAACATTACGAAACCGCCAAGATCAGAGGAGCGCTTTCAGCGAACTACAAATGGAAAATGGCAAACACTAATTCAATTTACTCCTATAGTGATATCCGAGCTGGTAAACACTTTCTTCCTCTGAGGGGCATCCCATAATATACATGCAATAACTGTCAGGTATTGGAGCAAATATCCTGAAATGTAAATGTTATGACAGCACACGAGTTCTGCTGAGGCCAGCAAGATTGTAGATTCCTGGAACTGCCCCCACAGTGCACTGCAGCATCCATCCTATTAGTATGGCTGGTACTTCTGTGAATAATAAATGAGGTGTAGATGGATGGGGATTTTGGATGCTGACAGATGGTGTGTTTTGCATCTCTTTGAAATCGGGAGGATGCACAAGCCAAACAGGGGGCACTTTTAAGGTTGGAGAGCATCACTACACTTTTAAAAATTGATGAAAACATGACGTCTTGATTGGAACGTGTGGACTTCTTGAAAGAGGCTGAAATGTAGCTGGGAAAAAGTGGTTGTTTTTTTAGGTATGCCAACGTTTCTGTAAAGGGCTTTTGATCGTTCCTAGAACTATTGGTGGAAGTACACGCTTTTTGGAACTAGGGATGTGTTTAGTTCTAGGAACTCCATTTGGGGGAACTAAATTGGCTTCAATCATGGCATCCTCCATTTACCAGCTGACGTTCGTAAATGGTGCGCATACAGACGTCACTGTTGGCCACTTCAAAATTCCTGCTGCCAGTGCGAATGCAATCAGAAAACTGGCCTGCAGAGGAAATTGGTTCTCTAGTTCGTAGAACTGAGTTTCTAGAACAACACGGTACTGAAGCCCCTATTCTGTATTTTGTGTTTTGGTTGGTGGTTCCCAGAATAGGCCGCTGGGATTCCAACAAGGCTTCTTGACTAGTTAAACTAGCAAGTTTTGTAGAGGTATGCCTTCATCAACCAACTTCTTTCTAATGGTTACTATCATTAGGAGCTTTCACAGTGGAGGAACCTTTTCATAGCTTTTACAACTATTGATTCCTGCTTTTTGGCGTGTTCGCAACCGCAAGAACTAGGAACATATTTTGTTATAGGAACTCCGTTTGGGAGTCCTACTTCATAGTAGGGTCTAAAACAATTCTATAGGAACTACCAGTGACATAAGTTTATGCTGACTGGCCAAATGTATATGAAACACTGAAACGCAGAGTTCCAGCTCATGGTGGAAACTGTTTCTTTAGGAACCACCATGCTGGCTAGTTTCTAAGAACTGAGTTCCTAGAACAATGCGGTGCTAAAGCCCCTATTCAGTATGTTGTGTTTTGGTTGGTGGTTCCCAGAATAGGCTGCTAGTGTTTAAACAAGGCTTCTTGACTATCTAAACCAGGGATGCCCAACCCTGTTCCTGGAGGTCTACCTACCTGCAGACTTTAGTTTCAGCCCTGTTCCAACACAGCTGTCTGTAATTATCAAGTGCTACCTAATAGGTGCTACCTATTAAGTAGCTGGTTCAGGTGTGTTCGATCAGGGTTGGAGTTGAACTTTGTAGGATGGTAGATCTCCAGGAGCAGGGCTGGGCACCCCTGATCTAAACCAACAAGACTTGGCAGGACCTAGGAACATATTTAGTTGTAGAAACTCCAGAGTAGGTTCTAAAACAGTTCTATAGGAATCTATAGGAATTTGACTAGCTAAACCAGCAAGACTTGGAGATTCAGCACCACTGGTTGAATAGCTTCACCAGCTACATGTGTTCATCAAAGAACAGCACGTAGACACAGTTTAATAGTAACAATAACAAGGCTTTTTGACTAGCTAAACCCACAAAACTTCCTCGGTCATTCAGCTCCACTGGTTGACTAGATTCACCAGCTACTTTTTCGTAGGAGATCACCATATGGACATACTATATTAGTAAGGGTACTGAGTTTGTTTCCACCCCGCAGGTCTTTGTATTTTACTTGTGATTCTTGAACTGCTGCATTTTTGTGTTAGCAAACCATTAATATTAGCGACAGAAGCTGAGTTGTCAGCAAAATGCTACTTTAAGAATGCCACTTCCGTTTGTCTGTTGAACCACACTGGAGTTCATATGAACAGCTATTCAGCACAGTTAGCTTCATGAAAGCATTTGTGAACTAGTAAAATGAAGTAAACGGTGATGTCAGATGGACTCGTGTCCACTCCAAAAGCTTGAGTGTAAAAGCGCACGTAATAGCTGTGAGCTGCGGTAATCGTTTGATCAACAGGATCTTGAAAATATGACCGATGACTGATAAATAATGCATGATTTCACAGGATGGCGAGAAATGTGTGCCTGTGTGTTTGTAAGTGTAGGTGGATTTCATTTTTGTGTACAAACATTCTTTGTCAGCTTGAATGGGAAAATGTCCCACAGCATAGTTGTCACAGAGAGGGTCAGAGACGTGCGGATCCATTTGCAGCATTTATTGTGAAATGTCGACAGGCAGGAGTAATCACCAGAAAACAGGAACAACGTAGGTAATCCGGGAAACAGTTCAATACTCAAGCAATGGTCGCAATGGCAGGAAGCAGGAATCGTCAACGGGGTACACAGTCCAGAGTCATACACAGATAATCCAACACAGAGAAATACGCTTAGAATTACGACCATAGGAACAATAAGACTTCGCAAGGTGGCTGTGTGTGTGAGTGGCTTAAATACAGACAGTGTGATGAGGTGCAGCTGTGAGCAGTAATCAGTAAAGTGAGAGCAGGTGAATGCAGTGATTAGATCAGTGGCTTGTGGGGAATGAAGTCCATGAAGTGTGGTGCTAGAGTACATGAAGACAGGATAGACCAGATACATGACAGAGCCCCTCCCCAAGGAGCGGCTTCCAGACGCTCTAACCACCTAATACAACCTGGAGGGTGGTGGAGCGGAGGCGGAACAGGGGGAGGGATGGAGGGCCAGGTCCATGTAGGGGTACTGGAACCACGAACTGAGGCAGAGCCGACGGAGGGAGAAGCCATGGTGGGGGAAGGGTTGGCTCCTGCATGGGGCCGACCGACGGAGGTGGAGCCGGTGGAGCCCGAGGCGGAACCGGAGAGTCGATGGTCCTAGGTGACACCGAGGATCCGGAGGGCCAAGGCGGATCCCAAGGCTCTGGCGACCCCGGCGGAGATGGAGGTCCGGAGGTACGCAGCGGAGCCGGAGTGACAGAGGATCGAGGCTGTGCCCACGGGAGGGAGGAGGTCCACAGAGCCGGCAGGACGGAGTGACAAGGCGCAGCCGGAGGAGTAGAGTCCAGAGGCGAAGGTGGGGCGACGACTGACCGGGGCGGAGCCGGAGAGACGATGGAGCCCGGAGGAGCTGGTGGGCCGACGGCCGACAACGGAGACGAGGGAGCACAGAGCCGGGGTGGAGCCGCAGGGTCGGAGGGCCGAGGTGGAGTCCAGGACTCTGAGACTGGAGGTGATGGTGAGGGATCCCTCAGTCTGGACACCGATGGAGACTGGCAGTCCCACGGCAAGTCCTCTGCACCGAAGGTGGGATGTGGGTGAGCAGAGGGACTGTCAGGAGACAGAGGTGGCGGGACTGGAGCAGCAGGGAGGGTGGGTGGGAACAGTCCATGCATGAGCTTCGTGACCAGAACCGGGCAGACAGGAATCTCAGGACGACTGGATGGAACCAGCGGAGTCTCTGGAAGGCTGGGCGGAACCAGCGGAGGCTCTGGAAGGCTGGGCTGAACCAGCGGAGTCTCTGGAAGGCAGGGCTGAACCAGCGGAGTCTCTGGAAGACTGGGCGGAACCAGCGGAGTCTCTGGAAGGCTGGGCGGAACCAGCGGAGTCTCTGGAAGGCTGGGCGGAACCAGCGGAGCCTCTGGAAGGCTGGGCGGAACCAGCGGAGCCTCTGGAAGGCTGGGCGGAACCAGCGGAGGCTCTGGAAGGCTGGGCTGAACCAGCGGAGGCTCTGGAAGGCTGGGCTGAACCAGCGGAGGCTCTGGAAGGCTGGGCTGAACCAGCGGAGTCTCTGGAAGGCTGGGCTGAACCAGCGGAGTCTCTGGAAGGCTGGGCGGAACCAGCGGAGTCTCTGGAAGGCTGGGCGGAACCAGCTGAGGCTCTGGAAGGCTGGGCTGAACCAGCGGAGGCTCTGGAAGGCTGTCTTGAGGAGCGGGCTCTGGACGACGCTCTTGTGAAGCGGGCTCTGGACGACGCTCTTGTGAAGCGGGCTCTGGACAACGCTCTTGAGGAGCGGGCTCTGGACAACGCTCTTGAGGAGCGGGCTCTGGAGAACTGGACGACCCCAGCGGAGATTCAGGAGGGCTGGGCGTCTCCAGCGGAGACTCTGGAAGAGCAGGCTCTGAGCGAGCGGTCACTGGAGGGCGCTCTGGCGGCGCAGTCACTGGAGGGCGCTCTGGCGGCGTAGTCACTGGAGGGCGCTCTGGCGGCTGAGACTCTGATTTGACGGTAGCCATCTTAGGTGCAGACTCAGGTTTGGCGGCCATCTTGCGAACAGTCTCTGGAAGGGCGGCCGTTTTGTGAACAGGCTCTAGAGTGGTGCTATGTTCCTCCTTAGCGACATCCACAGTGAATGCAGAGCCGCTCAAAATTAGTGCATAGTCCATAAAGTCCTTTAAACTACAATTGAACTTTCCTTTAGGGAACCATGATTTAATAGGCTCATTAAGTCCAACACGAAAAAAATCCTTTAAAGCAACTTCTTCAAATGGTACATAATAGGATAACTCACAAAACTGCCGTACATAGTCCTCAATGGGTAGATATCCCTGTCGCAGATTAAGTAGCTGGTTGACTGGGTCCATGTTTGCGCTGGTGGTGGAATAAGGCTGCTGGATCCTGGTGCGGCGAAGTCTTCTGTCACAAGGAGAGTCAGAGACGTGCGGATCCATTTGCAGCATTTATTGTGAAATGTCGACAGGCAGGAGTAATCACCAGAAAACAGGAACAACGTAGGTAATCCGGGAAACAGTTCAATACTCAAGCAATGGTCGCAATGGCAGGAAGCAGGAATCGTCAACGGGGTACACAGTCCAGAGTCATACACAGATAATCCAACACAGAGAAATACGCTTAGAATTACGACCATAGGAACAATAAGACTTCGCAAGGTGGCTGTGTGTGTGAGTGGCTTAAATACAGACAGTGTGATGAGGTGCAGCTGTGAGCAGTAATCAGTAAAGTGAGAGCAGGTGAATGCAGTGATTAGATCAGTGGCTTGTGGGGAATGAAGTCCATGAAGTGTGGTGCTAGAGTACATGAAGACAGGATAGACCAGATACATGACAATAGTAAACCACAATTAAGATCTCTTTCATATCACAATTGTTTGTCCTAGACATCAATTAACATATATCAAATATTATATATGGGGAAGTGTATTTGATGTACAACTACATCAAATAGACCTAGTTAGGGTAGGAACATATTGAATTTTACATTGATGAAAACCAGGATGTGAGGGACAGACGTGACAGTCTTTAAAATGGCATTAAAGGATACTTTCAGAACAAAAATGTACAGATAATGTATTCAACCCCTTGTCATTCAAGATGTTCACATCTTTCTTTCTTCAGTCGAAAATAAATTGTTTTTTGAGGAAAACATTTCAATATTTCTCTCCATATAGTGGACTTCTATGGTGCCCCCGAGTTCGAACTTTCAAAATGCAGTTTAAATGTAGCTTCGAAGGGCTCTAAACAATCCCAGCCGAGGAAGAAGGGTCTTATCTAGCGAAACGATCTGTCATTTTCTAAAAAAAATGGACAATTCATATACTTTTCTTATTCATATACTTTTCAAAATCATCTTACATCGCTGCAGAAGTAACGACCAAGTGTTTACAAAGTGAACATGCAAAGAAGATCAAACCCCCTTTACAAAAAAAAGGTAAAACAGCATTGTTGGATGATTTTGAAGAAGTTGGAGAAGAAAATGAGATGGGAGTTTTTTGACTTGTCTTAACTGTCATGAACCGGAATACTCAGAGTTGACGGAGAAATAGACAAGATGAGCATTTGAGGTTAAAAAGTATATAAGTTGAAAATTTATTTAGAAAATAACCAATCGTTTCGCTAGATAAGACCCTTCTTCCTTGGCTGGGATTGTTTAGAGCCCTTCGAAGCTGCACTTAAACTGCATTTTGGAAGTTCAAACCTGGGGGCACCATAGAAGTCTACTAGTTTGAAAGAAATCCTGATGTTTTCCTCAAAAAACAATATTTTTATGACTGAAGAAAGAAAGACGTGAATGACAAGGGGATGAGTAAATTATCTGTATATTTTTGTTCTGAAAGTGAACGTCTCTTTTAATGGATTTTTTGTCTACTAAAAGTGGTTTAGAAAGATGTTTCATCAGCTGAACAGTTGGCATGTTGTTGAACACCCAGTGTCAAACACACTGTGCTTCTTTCCCTCACAGCCTCGTTTTCATTCCTGTCAAAATGTTAGCCAAGACATCCTGTCCATCTCCTTCAACCTACCTCTGATCTTGTGGATGACCAGGTCCACCTTGCCGTAGGTGCCCTTGCCAAGCTCTCTAATGACCTCATAGTATTTATTAAAGTCCATCTTCTCCAGGTTCTCAGCGGTGATGAGCTGCAGCTCTTCCAGGACGTCAATGGAGGAACGGGACATGTGTGGCGAGGAGCTCATTATTTCAGCGACGAAGGAACCAGTTACCAGGACAACAGCTGATTTAGAAATCTAAAGGTAGGAAAAAGTAAAACAAGGGCAGATTGTTGAAGTACATGATAAAATACTCTACAAAAATCTATTTCACACCTTAGGCTTGGAACATGATTGCACTGGACACACACTTTATCACTGACATCAAAGTTACAGAGATTCTGGGGCTTCCTAAACAAGTTCTTATATAACCTCACGCATCCTACGGTTCACTGATCTTCTTTCTGTTGTGTGGAGGCCCTTTTATGTGCACGACATCACAGGCTGTATCCAAAATGAGAACGTATGAGAGGAACTGAGCAGAACAAAAGATCAGAGCGCACAGACCCAGACCGATCCCCATTGTAACGCTAAAATCACATAGTTCCATAGGGCTATTTACTTCCGCCCCACGAAACCTTCTCCCAAAGGTGTTAGAGGGCAAACTAGCCTGTTGCATAACACCATTTCATAGTTTTTGGCTAGCATGCACTATATTGATTCAACAAATGAGCTGAATACAAGAGAGCTGTAAGAACAGAACATCATTCATAAAGTACGCATTTAAGCATAAAAAGTTAATACGAACATGAATGATATCCAAAATATGAAGCATGTTAAAGCTGATATGTAACCCTGGACCACAAAAGATTGATGTATTGAGATTAATACATCATCATCACTCAAAGCTTTCCATTGATGTATGGTTTGTTAGAATAGGACAATATTTGGCTGAGATACAACTATTTGGAAATCTAAATATTGAGAAAATCGGCTTCAAAGTTGTCCAAATGAAGTTCTTTGCCATGCATATTACTAATCAAAAATTACGCTTTAATATATTTACAGTAAAGATTTACAAAATATCTTCATGGGACATGATCTTTACTTAATATCCTAATGATTTAGGGCATAAAAGAAAAATTGCAAATTTTGACCTATACAATGTATTTTTGGCTATTGCTACAAATATACCCATGCTACTCAAAATGCTTGATATTTTGTTATTTTGTTAAAGTTTGATATTTTGGGCTTTTTGGTTTTTCATAAAGTGTTTTTTCAGACTAGTGGAAAGAAAACTTCCAAAAAACATGTTTAAGTGTTTCTTTTCTAGCACTTTATCTATTTGTGTCAATATATTTCAATTACAATGCATATTTTTAAAGGCCGTTTTCTCAAAATGAGTTTTTTCTCCTACACTGAACCAAAAATCTCCACTTCAGCAGCATTTGCACACACCAAACTTTACATTTTTATTCCTGTCTATATACTGAAGGTTTTTACAGAGGGATTTGTTCATATATAATTTGGTTGATTTTATACATTTTATTCCCGATCATGATCATGATCTTAACAGTAAAATACTGTTAAAATGCTACAGCAAAAAACTATTAATTAGTTAATGGTAAGTGCCCTCACTATATACGGAGTGAAAGTGAAAAAGAAGTTAATTTATAATTTATAGTGAAAACTCATTTGTAGAACTCCCTGCATTACATACATTATCACATTTGATGTTTGTTTATTAAAATTACTAGTTTCTTTTGAGTTTTTTATACCAATTATGTTCATAAGGGTTGTATGTTACATCTAATGTTGTTAAATGAATGTTTTTGCATTATTTCAGTATCATGTGTGCTATATATATTTGTGTTTTGTTGGCCCAACTTGATTATCTTTAAGAATCTGCCTGTGACCAACACACTAAAATTGCGCATATTTAAACAAGCAAACTCGTAACATTTTGCAGTAGTAGTTGTAGTTTCGCATGCTGGTATTTCTCTGCACATCTGTTGTTTTAGTATATGTGGGAATACAGTATAACAGGCATTATGAATGTTGTGAAATACGAAATTAGAATGTCGTGAGATATTAGATTTCATAACGGCCTGCTCAAAGAATGCTCAATGGAATTTCTGCTAATATAACAGTCTGTCTGATGAAATTTCTGAATGAATTTACAGTCCTGATGGCACCTCGGGCCTGCCAGTGCTCATTAATAGAGAGGAATGTGTCGAACGAGACAGGATGACAGCACTTCCTGTTCAGTGACACCATCTGTGGAAATTTGAAAATGTCTGTGTGTTTGAGAGAGCTTTTTTGGAAAGCTTTTTTTTCTGGCTACTCATCAAACACTTTGAACCCTATGCACAAATCTAGCTTATTCTGCTTCCCATCTCAAGGATGGAGGATTGACAAAAAAGATGAAGGGAGGACTGTGTCAGTTAATAAGAAAGTCTTGATCTGAAAGGGAAACATTCAGCAGAAAACTAATTTATAGAGGGTTTTATTCTCTTCTAGTCATACACAATTTACTTATGAAAGAGAAGGTCAACCACATTATGTGTATCCCTGAAATTAATTGGAGTCGTAGTATGAGTTTGGTATATTTATGCAGTGTTGGGAAGGTTACTTTAGAAATGTAGCAGATTACATATTACAAGTTACTTTTCACGTTACTTTAAAGTTTTATTTAATTCTTCTTTTCTATATTTTTCTAAACTGCTGATCATTTTGAAACCTTTAAAGCAGGAAGGGTTAACCTTGCAGTAAGACTCAACACTGATTTCTGTCAGTCTTTCAAAATCCTTCATGACTTGAATTAAGATTATAATCATTGAATTTTATAGCACAGTCTTTGTAAATTGACAAGTGTGCAACTCCCTAGCAATTACTCAAACTCTTCAGCAACTACCTAGCAACCACACTGTGGGAATTGCCCAGAAACATCTGAGCAACCACCCAAAGCATAGAAGCTTTGTAACTGTAGTAGTGCATAATCCAATTATTTTTGGACATACTACTCTTTTAGTGCATTGTTTTTCGCCTACTATATATTAAGGAAGTACTCCATTTCGAACACAGGCATTGTTTTCTGAGTGTTTTGGGTGGTTGCTGAGATGTTTCTAGGCAGTTCCCACAGTGTGGTTGCTAGGTAGTTGCTGAAGAGTTTGAGTAGTTGCCAGGGAGTCGCACACCTGTTCATCCAGAACTGAAGCCTTCAGTGGCAGCTGCTCCCTCCAGACAAACTCTCATGACAACTACAACTCCCAAGAGCCCCAGCTCACATTTGCACAAACACACAACTATAGATAGATAGATAGATAGATAAATAATACTATCTTAAAATAAAGTTGCTTCATGATGCCATAGAAGAACCTTTTCTGTATAAATGGTTCCATAAAGAACCTTTAACATCTGAAGAACATTTCTGTTTCACAACAGGTTTTTTGTGACGAAGGAAGGTTCTTCAGATTATAAAAAGTAAGAAAGAGATGGTTCTTTAAAGAACCTTTGACTGAATGGTTCTTTGTGGAACCAAAAATGGTTTTTCTATGGCATCGCTGTGAAGAACATTTTAAAGCACCTTTATTTATAGATAGATAGATAGATACCTTATCGTGTGCTCACTGTTTATTTCTCTGGCTCTCCTCCTCCAGCATCTACAGAAAAAAGCAATGCTGCCAGAGATGGAGTGGCTGCCAAAAGTCCTGTGCTTAGCCATTTAAAGGTAATAATCATTTCAAACAGCTTAATCAATGCTGTATAGGCTCTCACGGGCACCGCACTCAACACTCGCAACTGTAAATATCCATTAAACCTCTTTAGAGGTGAGCACTGGCACTTAATATTTACGTATGCTGCATAGCTGTATAAGCTGCACAACTACAACCTGCAGCCACTATGAAATGTTTCAAATGAAAGAATGAAAAACCTGAGCAACCTCAAGCATCATTATTGCTTATGTTAAGGATTAAGGATTCAAACAACCTCTAAACATAATTATTGACATGAATGACAACTCAAATCATGAGGCTTGTTGTGTAGAGGTGTGCGGCTACGTTCTGAATCGATCTGACTGGTGGACAATGTAATGGCTGAAGAAAAAAATGGTATAGACTTGTATTGATGTAGGGACCCAAGCTGTATAGTGCCTTGGGGGTGGGATTTTTTAGACTTAGGCACCTAGCAACATTCCGAATAACTGCATAGCAACACACACACACACACACACACACACACACACACACACACACACACACACACACACACACACACACACACACACACACACAAAAACACTCAAATGCTTGGTAACCTTATAGCGACCTTCTGGCAACCACTGATAACACCTTAGTATTGTGACAGCGACTCTTGCGCAGAAAATCATCGTTGTTTATATAGCAAAAATTACTTTCATATAATGATAATTTACATAAGGTATTATATATAATGTTTGCTATTGTAATCTAAAATTGAGTATGGGAATGCTGGATGCCATTATACAAGAAGTCACAAAATACATACCAATAAGTACATTTCACTGCAGTTTCCAACATAAATGTCCACTAGAAGTGTGGTAAAACTGCAAGCACTTGTAATCGTTTTCATACACAGTTATGATTACAGCTCCATTATTACTGTTATTGCATTATTGTAGCAGGTTGGTTTAGGGTTGGGGAAGATGTAGACATCCCTTCTAGCCACAACCCCATATGTTTCACTTTCCAGACGTAACAATCTTGCTCAGTAGCTTAGCTGGCACAGAATTGAACTTAGGGTGTGTTCACACTTGTAGTTCAGTTCGTTTGGCTTATTTGGTCCGGACCAAAAAGTAAAATGATACATCCTGGTCCATTTAGCGTTCACACTGGCATTTTTGACAGCGAACCTAGAGATACCAAACCTAAAGGCATAGTGATAGGTTCACAACCTGATTGGTCGGGTTGAATGATCTATATTTCGTGACAGAACTCACCGAATTTGGTCTGTGTTGTGTTCATATATCATTCGAACCGCACCAGAGTTCGTTTGGAAGCCACTTGTTTGGTGCACACCAGGGTTCAGATGGCAGTGTTCTTAGGATGCAGAATATTTGGGTACGAATCCCGTGAAAAACTCATGCCGAAAATGCTGAAAGATAACAAATTGAAAAACAAACTAAAATCGTATCCTTGCGATTGTGTTTGTTGCGTCGCATTCACTTTTGTTCATACCATCGGGTATGTTTAGGTGTAGTGCAGATGGTACGTTTTTTTAAAACACCACGGAGCATTACAGTTATATAGCACCACTAAACTGACATTTCAAGTCAGAACTGCGGTGACATATACCAAACCAACGTCACATAAAATGTATCATATGTAAGTTCATCTGTTCCAGGTTAAAAAACAAACACTCTTTTAGCGCCTCTCAGTGGACATTTCACATCGAATATGTCACGAAACGTACATGGCGCTACGTATTTCGCATCTTGCGGAAATGTTCCCACAGGTATGTTTTCGTCATGAGATCAGACTTAAAAAAGTACATTTTAGGACAGGACAATATTTGGCCGAGATGAGGGTGCAAAAAATCCAAATAATGAGAAAATTACCTTTAAAGTTCTCTAAATTAAGTTCTTAACAATGCATATTACTAATCAAAAATTACATTTTGATATATTTATAGTAGTAATTGTACAAAAAAAAAACTTCATTGAACATGATCTTTACTTATTTTCCTAATGCTTTTTGGCATAAAAGAAAATTCTATAATTTTGTCCCATACAATGTATTTTTGGCTATTGCTACAAATATACCCCCAGCGACTGGTTTTGTGGTCCAGGGTCACATATGATCTGAAAGCCCAGTATTTTAAATATATACTTAAAAAAATGAAGTACACTAAAAGTACACATTCAATACAAGTAATTCACAAGTAGTTTTCTCCCTAGTGCAGGTAATCCAATGTTTGTATTTGTGCAGTGCAAAAACCATAACCCTTTCATGCCAACATAAAGTGGAACATGAGAAACCTGCAGAGATATTGACAGCAAATGCTCAGCAGACTATGTTTGTATGCCCGCATGGAAGATGGTGCATTTTATTTACTCTGTTCCCATGGAAATTGAGTTGCAGACGGATAAACCACCAGTGGAAACTGAAATAGTGTTAGGACTTAGTGTACTTTCAGAAAACCTTTTGCCATCAGTTTCTGTAATGAAGAAGATTTATCCTTCGCTGAAAACAGAACTTGACGGGGTTCAAAACAAGATTGAAATTGCTGTTGGAGTTATGGAGTAATCAGAGTATGGAGGGTAGATATATAAGCCTGTCCAATGGTTTAGCAGCACAAATCCCTCTACCATTAATCACAACGGCAATCACATGCAGCAGGAGCTCAGAGGAAATGAATATCTGGGATGTCCAACTATTAATTTTCCAATCCTTAAAGGAATAGTTCTAGCATAATGTACTCATTCTATATGCATTTTTCCTTCTGTGGAACACAATAGAAGATATTTTAAAAAACAGCCTATTGACCATGGGATGGTGACAGAACTTTCATCTTTTGGATGAACGATTCTTTTAAATCAGCTGCTTTGAAGGTACTGCATCTTCCCAGGTCCTATTGTTCAGCTTCGATTTCTTATAAACCATTTTGTTGTTCGCCTTCTTTGCAATAGCATGCTCTGCTGTGTTCTGTGATGGTTCTGGGCTTTCTGAGACTTTTGAGAAAGCCCCATAAGCCCTGTTAGTGCTAGTCTGTTTGCCGGTTGTGTTGGTTCTGTGTCCTGTACGCACAAACACACACGCACAAGCGCAATGCTCACGGTGCTATGAAGCACATCAAAGGCAGTGGGCTTGGCAAGTCTCTGCATTTTGTGTTCACGCTTGGAGACAGATCAGCAGAGACCCTAAGGGCTCGAGGCTTGGTCCTGTAGTCCTCTCTGCTGCTTTCACAGCAAACACAACACTCCCCGCTGTTGAGGCGACACAGGCAAGTCACAAGCTTAGAGTCAACATGCAATCAAAACTGACCATGGTTACTGGTGTTATTTTAAAAACGATCCTTTATCAAAAGAATAATAATTTGCTCCGCCATTTTTCTTTTAGCTGCCCTCTTAAGGGCTGTTCAAACAGAACGTGTCTTTGCATCTGAAAACGCAAAAGACGCTATCCTCTGCTATGATGCCGTCAAATAAAACAGTTGGCCTTATAACTTGCTTCTGTAAACTAAAGATTGCAATATTTGCCCCGCCTCCAGGGTCTTCCGATTGGTCTACTGTTTTGAAACTGACAATAGGTGTGTTTCCATTACAGATTTGCGCAAAACTTTTGCAATATTTCAAGTGTTGATAAAAAAACAGTTGTGAAATTAACCGATTAACCGATGTTATGCGACTAAAACGTAATTTGTTCCTCTCGCGATAGGACATGGCGACGGATTTTGGTAGGTTTACGTACTGTATGTTGCAGCCAAGGCAGAAAAGGCAGAAAGCGCATCTTATTTATTTTAATTAGGCCTATTTTACAAAAGTGCAATGTTTCGTTGTTATTGTGAGTGTACACAAATAAACATAGTGTCTTTACAGACAGGAAAGATGTATTGCTTTAATCTGTATGATCAAAAATGACGGAGTATTTTAAGAGCAAGTGACCGCACCGGCGCCTCCATCTGTCATGCAGTGAGTCCGCTACTGTTCAGCTTCCACACTCCACACAAACACTTGAAAAGCGCACATTTTTCTAGGTTGAGCAGCCATTAGGGATGCTCATTTCGGTTAATTTTCCTGACCGACAACCGCTGCTCGTTATCCGATCATTAACCGTTAACTGATAAAATTAGAATAATGAATTCGTTTAAAATAAAAATAGAATGCATGAGTATCTGTGATGATACATAAAAATACAAGCAAATGTTTTATTTTAACGTGCAAACAGCAGCATACAGAGCAACAACAAAAACTGCATTCATATACTCAAATTATCACGCATCAGCAGCGCTTCTGAGAACAGAGAAAATCAGAATGAAAAAAAAAAAAAGAATAATATAAATAGGCCTACACTAAATATGTATAAGTTAAATAACTACCTAATTAAGATGACAGAACTAAAACACACTGAATCCTTCTATGCGCTTCGAAGAAAGGTACCGGTCTTGTTTTTCTCGTCGGACATAAAAACATATAGCGGACCAGCTTATACCTCAGTTTTTAACATGTGGACATGCTGTACGGATAGACTGGAACGCTGTCTGTTAACGCTTAGATCCGTGATAAAAACACTTCACAAAAATCCTTTCAATTTGCGGTTCGGGTCTTTTCATCCACTGTGGAGACACGTGTTTTCACAGTGTTCAATAGCCAATCACAGACATTTCTGTTGATCACATTATCGCAATGGCCAATCAGAGGCGGCTATATTACGATCCTCTCACCACTCAAAGTGCCGGTTTCAATTCTGCTGAATTCTATACCTCCACGAACTCTCTCATTAAAACAAAGAAAGTGTAGACATGATGTAAATAAGAGATCCATTTACAGAGTAAAGGTTATTTTATTACTTTTTATTAACTTTGTGAGATTGCGATTAACTACAGTAATGTATGAGTGAGAGCTTTCCAGTGATTGTAAGGGGAGCGCGCTCTTTTTAGACTATAATTAATTCAGAATTTGAATACATTTATTCATGGATTCACTCTTTGATAACCCAATATCGCCATTGCCATCGTGTTGCATAGGCTACTTACATGAGTTACACAAACTAAGAGAAGGTAAAGCAGGTAATATGTCTGAACAGCCGCACTGCACGTGTCCACACGCCTGCGAGTAAACATTTTTTCTTTCACCATGCAGCAAACGTAAAAAATAATATATATATATGTATATATATATATATATATATATATATTTTTTTTTAACCGTTTAACTGATAGTAATAATCGGTTAAAATTCTTACTGACGGTTAACGGTTAAACGGTCAATATGAGCATCCCTAGCAGCCATGTAAAGTTGCTACTACTTACATATTTCAGATGAAAAGCCATATTTGAGGCCATTTTTTTCTACGACTAAGCGACTAATACAATTTTGGTCGACCAAGCTTCTTCTCATTAGTTGACGTTAGAAAGCAGTCCTTATTGGGGGCAGCCGTGGCCTAATGGTTAGTGAGTTGGACTTGTAATCCAAAGGTTGCAGGTTCGATTCTCAGGTCCGGCAGGGATTGTAGGTGGGGGGAGTGAATGTACAGCACTCTCTCCACCCTCAATACCACGGCTGAGGTGAGTCCCTTGAGCAAGGCACCGATCCCCCAACTGCTCCCCGGGCGCTGCAGCAATGGCTGCCCACTGCTCTGGGTGTGTGTGCACTTGGATGGGTTAAATGCAGAGCACAAATTCCTAGTATGGGTCACCATACTTGGCCTCACCTCACTTCCTCCTTCCTCCCTCCTTATTGTAGGAGACGTAGGCATCTATCTTTACAGAAGCAGAACGGAGAGCCGCTTTTAGGACATTTCTGAAATGTCCCAAGGCATGTTAGGTACAAACGCAAGCATTGACTAGAGTGGCCGCGATCAGCTCCGCAGACTTGTGCAGTGTAAATAATGGGTTATCCAAGCTTTAATGGCAAGGGGAAACTCCTTATTCATTGCAAAAGCATTGTGATCATATGACTTGTATGCATGCAAGGTGACATGTAACTGCAAGAAAGCTGTTTCTATTGCAGTTTTACGAAATATTCCTTTGTACGAATTGCCTCATGCAATTGTAAAAACGTTTTTGCGATATATGGGAGTTTTTGTGAAAATTATGTGTTTCTATTTTGTGTTGACAAAAGTCGGTACTGGAATTTTAAAAACGCCCATTTCCTGCTAACATTTTGAGCACTGTTGAGCCGATTCGCAAACATCACTGATTGACCATTGTGTGCACGCTCAGCGTGAACTGCTGTTCATTATAGCCAATCACAGTAACATCTGCTAAGCATGTGCACAGAATGGCCAATCAGCGATGTTTAAGAATCGGCTCCACAGCGTTCAAATGTTCGTTTTTAAAATTTCAGTACCTACTGGTAACAAAGTCAGTACTTTTGACAGCACTATTTCCATTAGACATATTTTCAACTCGCTATTTCAATATGAGCGATTTGAAGGGTAATGAAAACACAGCAATTGATGAAATTTGAGTTGAAATTCTTTTAAATTCTGCGCTGCAAAAGACACAAGACGTGAACGCAAGAGTCATACACTTTGAAAAACAATGCTTACATTGAAAAACAATGGAAAATTAGCTTATTAGAGGTGAAAAATGCGTTCTGTGTGAACAGCCCCTTACTTTTTCAACCCCCAACCATCCGCTCCTGCCACCTGCCTCCATTCTAATATGTAACACCCACTTTTTTTTTAACAATTCACTCAATTCCGGATAGATAAGTACTAATTCAAAGACTTTTCATTATTAAACAAATGCTTATCATCATTTGTCGTTTTAACCTTTTTAATGTTCATTCGCAAATATTTCAGATAGTGGACGCAATCTGGTTTACAAATGATACTGTCTGCACATATTTGCATGGCTCTGTGCAAAAGCTATGAAAGATCTTTTCTAGCCCGTCATTATAGGTCTGACGCATATACTTATTTCAAACATCGCAGTATTTCTGACTACGGTTGCTTGACCAAAACGTTGCAATTACATTTTCATTGATTCAGGCTACACATTCCCTAAAATCCCTTAATATAAACATCATTAAATATGACCAGACTATGAGAGAACATGTGACCCTTGATCACAAAACCCGTCTTAAGTAGCACACATATTTGTAGCTATAGCCAACAATACATTTTCTAGGTCAAAATGATTTTTCTATAATGCCAAAAATCATTAGGATATTAAGTAAAGACATTTTGTAAATTTCCTACCGTAAATATATCAAAACCTAATTTTTGATTATTAATATGCATTGCTAAGACAACTTTAAATGCGATTTTCTTTTTATTTAGATTTTTTTTTTTTTTTTTTGCATCCTTAGATTCCTTAGATTCATATTTTCAAATATTGTACTATCCAAACAAACCGTACATCAATGGAAAGCTTGTTTATATAAGCGTATTACTTTGAGATGATATGTAAATCTCAATTTAAAAGAAATAGGCCCTTATGACTGGTTTTGTAGTTCAGGGTCACATATAAAAGACTTAACTCCTGATCTATTCCAACAGACTGCTGAATATTTTGGATATCAGATGTTGGAATTCAAATAACGCCCATTTAGACAAAGGACAGAGCTGTGTGTGTCTGAATACTCACACCTAGTGACAGACTCATGTCATTAGATGTATTTTGGACATTCTGAGCTTGTCGGCATCTGCCGAAAACGTCTTTTTTAAAATGCGTCTAATGAAAAGTATATACTGTGTATTGTGTTAATGTCAAATCTCAACTGCTAAATCTAAATTAGTCTATGCCACATATAATTGGCATTACATCTGTCCTAGTATAACCCTACACCTCAGAGTATTACTCATGAAGCTTGCATATAAAACATGCCGTCATCTGTCCTGCAAAATCATGTCCAGACAATACCTGTTATGAAAGCAGTGTGAAGACATTCAGTTCAATGAGTGCACGGAATGTACACTTCAGCCCTTTGGGCTTGTGTGAGCGTGCATGTGGGTGTCCATGTGCATTGCTGTCCATGTGTGCAAAATTAAAAAAGAACAGAGACACACACAAACAAACATCTCTCTTTGGTATGCAACTGACAAACGACAACCTGCTTGAATGACCTGGGTTATACCCGCCCTACAGCAGCTCAAGATGTGTTTGGCAATCTATTGTTCTTCAGTGGATTGCTTCCTATGCAGATTAGATAGTGATGGGCTCAGCTGCATTGAGACCTTTATGTCAATAATAAAAAAAGACTGAAAAAAAAGAAAAGAAATGTATGCTGCTGTGTGTTTACATGTACTACGCAACATAAACAAAGCATATAATAATAAATATAATGTATTTATAAACCTTTATGCGTTATGGTAGTATATTTGCATTATCTAAACAGTATATGCAAATGTTAATTTTAATATAGCAGTAATCTCTTTTCTGGATATGCAATGGCAAATGAAAATGGCATTGCGTATCAATACACAGCTTTTTATATATGACATTAATGTTAAATACAACATAACATGTTCAATTCCTACCTTTTAAGGAACGAATGATGCGCAGACCCCCGCTGTCATTCCGTTGTGGCCAGTGTTAACAACTAAAACATCATGAGCAATATTTTTTCTGCTGCCCTGCTGTTATTTTCTTAGAGCCTTGATGTACTAATATTGATTCTTGTGCACATCGCTCTGATGCGTCTGACAGAGCGACTGCTGTTGCCCTATTGTCTCTCCGTTGGTTGTGGATGTAGATAATGACAGCTCTGTCCCCGCCCACCGCACTCTCGACTAATCAGAGAACAGACTGAGAGAGCGCTGCACACGCCCACAGCCATACGCAGCCAATCAGAGAACAGAATGAGGCAGCGCTTCACCAGTCCGTTACACTAATCTACCAATCTGGGAAGAAAGCGATGGACAGCTGAAGTCGGTGCATTTTCTGTCTCCGTACAGATTTCTTTTTGCGTGAGGAGGTGCTTGGAGATGCTGAGACACAGGACATGAGGAACAGAGAAAATAACATCAAGTTCCCGCAGTCAAGACAAACATGGGAATATCTAGCCTACTTGTTCCAGGCATAGACAAGTAGGTAATGGCACAGTCGGGAAATGGAAATACATGTTCCATTAGTAAAATATTTATTTAATAGGCCGTATGCTGGAAAATTTACGGTATCTTTTTAAATTTGAGTATTTCGTGATTTAAGTTCATTAATTGGTCGAAGTGTGGAAACACTTGCAATTAAAACTAGATAAATTAAAAGGTAGTCAAAGGTTGGCGCACAGGTTTATTTGTTGGTTATAATTGGATTTTATCGAGATGAAGACAGCTTTCAATCTTTTTGTCAAAAATAGACTTATCCAGGTAAAAATGTTACAATATTTTTTTTAACTTTCAAAGATTCTAAACTGTCTTTTACTTTGAAATTGTAATCCGTGACTGATTCCAAATTACACAACAGAAATTGTAGTTAATGTAAGACATTACATTGGAGATTTTAAGTAATGTAATCACACTACTTTTAGATTACTTTTGACCTCATTTATCATTGATTAAATAGGGTAATATTGTACCATTTTGACAAAAATAAATACAAAGTGTAAGAAAATACATTCCATTTGTTGTTTTGAACAACATGAAGTGCATTAAACATCAATGTTTTCCAAACCAAAGGAACTGCAGGGAGTGTATTAGTTTAATGAAAAACGAATAATTCATT
The DNA here is from genome assembly GCF_049309525.1 of Garra rufa. Classification (NCBI taxonomy): domain Eukaryota; kingdom Metazoa; phylum Chordata; class Actinopteri; order Cypriniformes; family Cyprinidae; genus Garra; species Garra rufa. The sequence goes on from NC_133361.1 coordinate 61,244,093, forward strand.
AAAACATAAAGAAATGTTAAACTAAAAACAAAACTTGAAAAACTTTCTTAAGAAATTAAATATTGTATATGTTTACGTGCATGTCATTTGACCAGAACCAGCGTCAGAGAACCAATGAACATGCAAATGTGATACTTAATTTAAAATATTTATTTAAAAATCTCAGGGGTTACTTCAAGCAAATATATTAGATGAAAGAGGATCAGATGACAAAAAAGTTTGTGAATTTGTGTATTTTAATGTGTTTGAAAGACAAAAGCCTTCCAAAGACATAGAAATACATGGTTAAATATCCACAGAGTAAAATTTTAGAAAAATTATAAAGAGGAATTAGGTAAATAATGCGCAATCATGTAATTCATAAAACGTAACTTTAGTCTGATTAAGAGTATTTTAAATGTGATGACTTAAGTTATTAGGTCTTGTTTTCTGAAAATAAATGGATGAATTGTTTTTGCTTAAAACAAGAAAAAATATCTGCGAATTGGGTAAGAAAAAATTCTTAATTCATAGGGAATTTTTTTTCTTGTTTTAAGCAAAAAATAAATGATTTTTGTAAATGTACAATGGTGTGAAAAAATGTTTTTGCATGTTTGTCACATTTTAATGTTTCAGATCATCAAACAAATTTAAATATTAATCAAAGATAACTCAAGTACATGCAAGTACAAGTACAAGTACAACACAACATGCAGTTTTTAAATGAAGGGTTAAAAAAAAAATCCAAACCCACATGGCCCTGTGTGAAAAAGTGTTGGAGATCTATCAGTCTGGAAAAGGTTATAAAGCCATTTCTAAAGCTTTGGGACTCCAGCGAACAACAGTGAGAGCCATTATCCACAAATGGCGAAACCATGGAACAGTGGTGAACCTTCCCAGGAGTGGCCGGCCAACCAAAATTACCCCAAGAGCGCAGCGACGACTCATCCAAGAGGTCACAAAAGACCCCACAACAACATCTAATGATTTGCAGGCCTCTCTTGCCTCAGTTAAGGTCAGTGTTCATGACTCCACCATAAGAAAGAGACTGGGCAAAAATGGCCTGCATGGCAGAGTTCCAAGACGAAAACCGCTGCTGAGCAAAAAGAACATAAAGGCTCGTCTCAGTTTTGCCAGAAAACATCTCTCTGGACTGACGAGACAAAAGTTGAACTTTTTGGATGGTGTGTGTCCCATTACATCTGGCGTAAAAGTAACACAGCATTTCAGAAAAAGAACATCATACCAGCAGGAAAATATGGTGGTGGTACTGTGATGGACTGGGGCTGTTTTGCTGCTTCTGGACCTGGAAGACTTGCTGTGATAAATGGAACCATGAATTCTGCTGTCTACCAAAAAATCCTGAAGGACAATGTCCGGCCATCTGTTCGTGAGCTCAAGCTGAAGCGAACTTGGGTTCTGCAGCAGGACAATGATCCAAAACACACCAGCAAATCCACCTCTGAATGGCTGAAGAAAAACAAAATGAAGACTTTGGAGTGGCCTAGTCAAAGTCCTGACCTGAATCCTATTGAGATGCTGTGGCATGACCTTAAAAAGGCGGTTCATGTCTGAAACCCTCCAATGTGGCTGAATTACAACAATTCTGCCAAGATGAGTGGGCCAAAATTCCTGCACAGCGCTGTAACAGACTCATTGCAAGTTATCGCAAACGCTTGATTGCAGTTGTTGCTGCTAAAGGGGCCCAACCAGTTATTAAGTTTAGGGAGCAAACACTTTTTTCACACAGTGCCATGTTGGTTTGGATTTTGTTTCATAATAAAAAACTTCATTCAAAAACTGCATGTTGTGTTTACTTGTGTTATCTTTGATTAATATTTAAATTTGCTTGATGATCCGAAACATTAAAGTGTGACAAACATGCAAAAAAAAAAAACGAAAAAAAAAAAAAAAAAATCCGGAAGGGGGCCAACACTTTTTCACACCACTGTATCTTGATTACTTTCAATTTATTATAATTTTCCAACGTTTGCTCTGTTGCAAAATTCGTGCTCATCATTTACTCAGGAAAAAGGTGGATATAATAACAGAATACTTACTGTATATAAACGGTATGCCTGTATATCTGCATGTGTCCTTGTGAAGGCCTGCCGTTCTTCTTATGTGAGGGATGTAAAGCAGCTTAACTCGTGCCAAATACTCTGATTAATCGCTAAAGCGTCATTCACTCAGTCACCTCTTTCATACTCTGCAGTGGGCTGATATTAAACCAAGTAAAGTGATCTAAGGCAAGGAAGATTTCTCAGTGCAACCAACATGCGAGGACACCAGAGACGGCGAATAAAACTACAGCATCAGAAATTGAATGCGAGTAACATAGTTATTGTTGCTTTGTGCAGTGCAGGGTGGCCATGAAGGAGATTGCTTTAACGGCTTTATCTGAGAACATTTAATTATGTACTGCACATCAAATGCGGAAATCCTGTCTCTGTGATCAGCATATGTGTGTGTGCTGAATAGCTCGGATGAAGGGATGAGGACTGTCAGCATAGACGGCTTATGTTGAGCCTCATAATATAGTCCATGCGTGCGTGCTTGACTAAATCGATTTATGCAGGTCTTAGGGGAAAGGTTTGTGGAGCATGAATGCTTCAAATCACAAAAGATTAATTGCTTTTTGAATATGTTTGTCTTTTACCAATAAAAACACTGTAGTTCTAAAAGAAGACGAAGTGAAGCACCTTGGTCAGCATTCATGTTAAGGTACTTTATATAGAAAATGATCTTGACCTTGACCATTTGTTTTGTGCGTCACCAAAAACAGACTGGGTTTAAAGATTGGACTGGTCTGGAATTTACAAAAACAGTGAAAATTCCACTTTTGGAACAGTGCTCTGCCAATCTGATTTGAAGGCCGGAACTAACTCAAGAGAGAAAAACATTGTGTAAGGGTGAAATATTTCACTCTAAAACACCAAAACTTTGTTTACATGTTTTTACCACTTACATATTCATATACTGAACTTGGATTGACTTTATCCAACCTGATCTCATGACGAAAACGTACCTATAGGAACTTTTCCACAAGACACGAAATACATAAAGGTGCATCACGATGCCATATAAATAATTGTAAAATGTAAAAATGTTACTATAATTTTCGAATTTTCAAAAATTCGAAACAGTCAGAGCTGGTGATTACTTAGAAATTGTAATCCGTTACTGATTCCAAATTACATAGAAGAACCTTTTGGTCTAAATGGTTCCATGAAGAACCTTTAACATCTGAAGAGCCTTTCTGTTTCACAAAAGGTTCTTTGTGGCAAACAAGGTTCTTCGGATTATAACAAGTTAAGCCAGAAATGGTTCTTTAAAGAAACCTTTGACTGAATGGTTCTTTGTGGAACCAAAAATGGTTCTTCTATAGCATCGCTTGAAGAATCTTTTAAAGCCCCTTTATTTATAGTGTACTCCAGTCTTTAGTGTCACATGATCCTTCAGAAGTCATGACATTAAAACATGAAAACAAGAAATAAAACATTATTTTCTTCCTGTTCTCTGTAAGGTACTTTGAGGAACCCAAATGGTTCTTTGGCATTGCTGCCAACATGATGGCAATACGTTTTGCAAAGCCAATCACTACTCAAGATTTTTTTACATTTTAAGTGTAAAAATCTAGTTAGTCACGCAAATAGTTGAGGACAGGCGTACTTCTACGTTTCTAACTAATTATTGGAAGATTTTCTCCAAGCATATAATCAACTGGAAAGGAGATAATCAAATGAAAGAGACCAGACCAGAGAGCATCTTATGGGCCATTCTACAGAATTGGTGCAAACTTTTGTCCCACAACCAAAAAACAGTAAGGATGTGTTGAATTAATAAAAAGTGATAGCCAAGACTTATATTGTTAGAAAAGATTTGTATTTTAAATAGATGCTGTTGTTTTTAACGTTTTATTCATCAAAGAATCCTAAAAAGTATCACAGTTTATATATATATATATATATATATATATATATATATATATATATATATATATATATATATATATATATATATATTTGGCAGAACAACTGTTTACAATATTGATAATTCTGATAATAAATCAGCATATTAGAATGCTTTTGATGTATTGTTAGGATAGGAGAATATTTGGCCGAGAAATAACTATTTGAAAATGCAAAAAAAATCTAAATATTGAGAAAATCACCTTTAAAGTTGTCCAAATAAAGTTCTTAGCAATGCATATTAATCAAAAAGTAAATTTTGATATATTTACAGCAGGCAATTTACAAAATATCTTCATGAAACATGATCTTTACTTAATATCCTAATAGATTTTGGCATAAAATGTGTTTTTGGCTATTGCTACAAATATACCCGTGCTACTTAAGGCTGGTTTTGTGGTCCAAGATCACATTTGAGTTAAATGTGAAACCCAGTGTGAAACTCTTATCTAAACTGAATGAATTTCAAGTTCAAGAAGTAGGCAGACCAAAAGATCAGGAGAAACATAAATACATTCAAGTGTGTCCAAAATTTAGACCTGTATTCAGCTGTGTGTCTATAAACCTCCAGATTGGGATGTTATTAGTGAAGTTTTGTCTTTTACAGCGCAGAATAAATTCCTTGAAAATCTTTTAATGAGCTCCCCATGGCTCCACAGCCTCACCTGTGTAACAGCTGTAGCCATGGTGAGCCACAGTTACACACACGCACACACACAGATACGTTCACAAACGTGTTTTGGGAGCACACTTAAATCTCAGTGAGTCTCGTGAGTATTAGAACTCAGTTTGGAGATTTTGCTTTGAATGATAAAGACGTCTCCTGTGAAATCACCTGTTAAATGTGCATGCCACTGGCCTTAACAACAGTGGCGTGTCAACGTGCCGTGACATGAATTTCTCCATTGCTCTTACACACGATAAAGCCCTTTTTGTCAGCAAGTGCACACTGTGTAACAGTCACATGGAGTGCAAGGTGAGTGCTGTGCTGGATGGCATTGTTCGAAACACTTCAGAATCAAACACTGTATTGTTTGTGCAAAGGCAGACTGCTCTTTCTATCTCAATTTCTATTTGAAATCATCTCTGTTCATCTTCAGTTCATTGTATACTGTTCAAAATTTTGGGGTTCGGCAAGATTTTTATTTGATTGTTCTTTTTTTATGTTTTTAAAAGAAGTCTCTTCTGTTCACAAAGGCTGTGAGTTCAATTCTACTCTATTTTGATTTTTATTCTTATACTGGTAAACCTGAATTTTCAGCATCATTACTCCAGTCTTCAGCATAACATGATCTTTCAGAAATTAATCTAATATGCTTATTTGCTGCTCAACAAATGTTTTTTTATTGTTATCAAAGTTGAAAACAGTTGTGCTGCTGCATATGTTTGTGGAAACTGTTTTTTTTTTTTCAGGATGCTTTGATTAATTGAAAGTAACAAAGGAACAGCATCAATTTAACTTACCCTTGTGGAATAAAAGTGGGAATTTATATGTTGATATATCTGAAAAATGAAGGTTCTCTACTGGAATCAATGGTTCCATGAAGAACTTTTAACATAAAAGGGATTATTTCCCCCTTTAAGTTATTAAAAATCAATTAATCAAACTATAAAAAATTATTTTCTACTTGTTCTCTAAATGGTACTTTGAGGAACCCAAAAAATGTTCTTCTATGGCAATATGTTTTGCAAAGCCAATCACTACTTAAGATTGTTTTACATTTTTAGTGTAAAAATCTAGTTATATTCATATACATTTTTGAGGACAGGTGTACTTCTACATTTCTAACTAATTATTGGAAGATTTTCACCAAGCAGAAAATAAAATGGGCTCACAGTATCTCACAAAAGTGAGTAGACCCCTCACATGTCAGCAACCATTTTATATCTTCTTAAGGGACAATACTATAGAAATGAAACTTCGATATATTTTAGAGTAGTCAATTTGCAGCTTATATAGCAGTATAGATTTACTGTCCTCTGAAAATAACTCAACATACAGACATTATTGTTAAAATAGCTGGCAACAAAAGTGAGTACACCCTAAGTGATAACAGCAGTATGTTGTTTACTCATGCAAGGCCACATGTCCTATTCATCATGCTTATGTTTTTGTCTGCTTGACAGGACCATACAAAGTTGTGTATTTTGTATTAGAGCAGTTAAAATTAAGTGCTTTAAGTACAGTTCTCTTATATTGACCATTGGATGTTTAACATGGCATCTCATGGCAAAGAACTCTTTGAGGATTTGAGAATTAGAATTAGTTGCTCTCCACATAGATGGCCAAGGCTATTAGAGGTTCAGTAACACCCTGAAACCGAGTTAGACTACAGTGGTCAGGGTCATACAGAGGTTTTCCAAGATGGGTTCCATTCAGAACAGGCCTTGCAAGAGTCAATCAACGAAGTTGAGTACTCATTCTGTGCATCAGGTGCAGAACCTGGCTTCAAAAAACAGATGCATGAGTGCTGCCAGCATTGCTTTAAAGGTTGCAGAAGTAGACGGTCAGCTTGTCAGTGTTTAGACCATATGCCGCACACTGCAACAAGTCGGTTTGCATAGGAATCGTCCCAGAAAGAAGCCTCATCTGAAGCTGGCTCACAATAAAGCCTGCAAACAGTTTGCTGAAGACAACCTGTCCAAAAGCATGAATTACTGGAACCATGTCCTGTGGTCTGATGAGACTATAAGATAAACTTGTTTGGCTCAGATGGTGTTCAGCAGTGTTCAGAGGAGTACCAAGAAAATTGTGCCTTGCCTGCAGTCAAGCATGGTGGTGATAGCATCATGGTCTGGGGCTGCATGAGTGCTGCTGGTACTGGGGAGCTGCAGTTCATTGAGGGAAACATGGATTCCGTTATGTACTGTACATTCTGAAGCAGAACATGATGCCTTGATGGCCAAGTATGTCTCCAGACCTGAACCCTAATAAGCACCTGTGGGGCATCCTCAAGCGTAAGGTTATATATATATATTAGGGGTGGGCATGGATAAAAAATTTTTTTTATCTAGATTAATCTAGATTAAATCTTGGAATTAATCTAGATTAAAATGGCTAATTTGAATTCTGCTGAAGGCATTTTGAGACTATGTGTGCTACCCAAATAATGACTAAAAGTAAGTCTTCGAGAACGGGCCAGGTGGCACATTAGACCAGGCGCTCATCTCCTGTTTCCAAAATGCATCACAAACTGCTTGACAACTGCATTTACAACATAATTACCTATACAAACTTGTGTAACCAAGTACTTCTGCGCAAAAGGCTGCACGACGTGCGCGTTGCCGTTAAATACACAGACGAGCACGGGCATGGATAGCCTATCTGCGTGCATAGTCTTCGATTAAACTGCGTTGCTTTTAGAAGCGTCAATTCTGTTATTGCATATAGTTTAATGTCTTTATTTCGGGATTATCAAAGTAAATTATAACTCAAACTTGAGATTTTACTGGGGCACGTGCCCCAGTAAAAAGGGTCTTGCAAAGTACGCTCCTGCCCTGAAGCGGCTTCATAACTGCATCCATGTTTACACGTCTCATTTGATGTGGTAATTTAACAGAAGTTGAAGACTCGTTCTCGCCCCCTACAGTGCAATTCGACTAGGTATACGTCATCCGTGCTAAAATATCACCAACTTTGAGAATAGATTAACGGCGATATTTTTTTTATCGCCCGATAAGAGACTCACGTTAACGCAGCACGTTAACGCCGATTCAAAATACAACAAATCTCATAAATCACACTTGAAATAGTGCTTTGAAAACTTTTTAATAAAATAGAACAAATTTATTTACAAGGAAAATCTTAATAGGTCGATACGACTCTTCTTATTAAATTATATATTACTGTGTTTCAGTGGTGACAAATTTGTGAAGAGGACAAATATTCCAAAACTTTCTGAAAATATAACATGAGAATGAACTGCACAATTACTAGAAATGTGTACCTTGGATATTATACAATTTGCATACATACCTTTTTTTTCAAGACGTTTCCAACTCTGACTTGAGGGTGACAAAGAAACAACACACTTTACTTTCAGCTATTAAAACTTTTCTACACGTGTCAGGAATTCTTAATAATAGTCATTGAATGGATTTGTGACTTTGACTGTCAGTTAAATTGATGATGATTTATGTGGTAAATCCTCAGTGTGTGAGTGACTAGCTCTGATGACGCGTCCCAGAGCGTCGCTGTCAAACGGCCACTCGCATGGCTATAATTCAGTCCCATCAAGGTGTCAGACCCAATCCCCCAGAGTGCACTGCACTCCGAATGCCCATTAACAGCAATCCTCATCGGCGACTTTTCCAGTTTTGCCAAGTGTCAATTCCACTACTTGTCAGTTCCTCTCTTCCCTCTTTTACATTGCTATGAAGCATATTCTCCTGGCGATTATGAATAAGCCGCCCCTTGGGCTTTCTCTCACTACCAGTGATGGATTTGATCAAGATAAATGTTACATAATGGTGCCTTGGCACATGAGTGTTTGGATAGTGGCTGGGCTATCTGGAGAGATGGAGACAGCTAATATCTTGGCTGTTTTTTCATGAGCGGCAGACAGACAGACTGTAACGCTGGTGGTCTGTTGTTTATGTGGCGCCCAGCAACAATGGAATCCAAGACAAAAACAAGTTCTCCTCGTCTCAGACCCACGGGTTCAAAAAACAGTCCCCAAATTACAGCAATTCCCTCTGGGACCAAATCTCACCGCTCAGGAGCCAAGAACAATGAGCAATCTCTGTGAAAGAGCTACTTCCACTGAAAACAAGCGTCTGATAGCAGTAATGGTCAGTTGTGACACTCCACCCAAGTAGAGCACAAAGGTCAGGATCAGGAAATGGTGCTATTTTGTCAGTTTTTCAGAAGTTCATTTGAAGAGGTTACTAACTTTCAAGAAGTCATATTTTCCCACAACAGGAACAAAGTAACAGGGCATAACTGTAACTGTCATAAATCCAAGTTTCAAGATGAAGATGGTGAGGGCTAAGTTTAAGTATATGAAACAGCCCAAGCTAATTTCTAAAGGCTTAATTGTGTTTTAAGACAAACTTGCTACCTACCATACAAATAAGTGACTTAAAAACAGCTATGTTGAATAGAGTTAAATAATTATAACATAGCTGTGTTATTAAAAAAACCCTATAACTCAAAAATATTACATTATATATTGATATTATCACTTTTAATATGCCAGTAAACTGTTATAGATGACATTTTTTATAAAATCCTGGATCTTCAGAAAAGCTTGTTGTAAAGCACTGCAGTCTCTGGAGGGTTGAATAATTTTGATTGCAACTGTATATATAGTTTTTTTCTGGTCCTCAAATCGGTTTGGCTGAGTGGAGTGCAATATTCTATTGATATTGGAACTACAGCTGTTTTAACCATTTGTATCACTCTGCTTGTGGTATTTTTCACAGCAAGTGTCATGGCGGATGCCCAAATTCACAATATATATATATATATATATATATATATATATATATATATATATATATATATATATATATTTTTTTTTTTTTTTTTTTTATAAATAATAGCGTTTTTGTGTTACAGATAGTAGTTTTAAGACTCACAGAGAGCAACCTTACCTTGGTCAGATCTTCTGGAATTTGCTGCTGGTTCTGATGTCTCTATAGTGGTTAAACGTGAGGTATAATTTGTTTTGGGTCAATTTAACAGGCAGTGATTGGTCTCATTAATCTACTATTTGTTCCAAAGCAAATTGTTTTGGCGTAGGGAAAAATCTCATCACAATATATTTCGTGTAACTTCAATGGTGCATATCAGAGCGCTGCCTTTGTACTTTTGACCGAATTGTCTAGCAATTTTTAGGATGGCTGATTTTATTAAATATTATTTAATAAATAATATTTTATTTAACCCTTAAATGCATGAATGTTTCGACAATCATTATTACATATTTGGGTCTTTATCGCTTAAGACACAGATGGATCTCTAACTGCAGCAATAGCAAAAAACTCTCTTAATATTTTGATGAATAATTACAGAAGAATAAAATAAAGCATATTTCATTAC
>NC_133361.1:61254585-61340119 GCF_049309525.1 Garra rufa
AGTAAAACTCATCATCTTAGTTTGGAGGCCACCTTGCTAGATATTCTCAAGGGATGCTATTTCGTTTTGACATTTTCTGTAAAATAAATTATTTGAAGGATCACTATCAAATAATAGGTTTGTGTTATCATTTGCAGGAAAGGTTTCTTCATCTTCTCTTCCTGAAACTGCCAGTTCAGTTGCTTTAATCATAGTTATAATATATAGTATATAACATCAATAATATTTTTATTAGAAAAATATGATTTTTTGTCTATTTAATTAAACTAAAGGAGAAAATAAAATGAGCCTTCTATTATTTGTACAATTAAATCATATATACAGTCCCTCTCAAAAGTATTCATACCACCTTTTTTTCACGTTTTATGTTGCAGCCTTATGTTAAACTGCTTTTATTTCCACATTAATCTACACTCCATACACCATAATGACAAAGCAAGAACAGGTTTGTAACAACTTTGCAAAGTTATTAGAAATAACTTAAATTATTTAATTGCATAAGTATTCATACCCATTTCTGGGACACTTGAAATTTAGCTCAGGTGCCTTCATATCGCTTGTAGATGTTACTAAACTTTGAATGGAGTTAACTTGTGGAAAATTCATTTAAGGAGTATGATTTGGAAAGGCACACACCTCTCGATAAAAGGTCAAACAGCTAAAAACACATATCAGAGCAAAAACCAAGCCCTGAGGTCAAAAGAACTGCCTGAAGAACACATCTAGGGAAAAGTTCAGAAAAAATTCTGCTGCACTGAAGGTTTACAGAAGCATGTAGCCTCCGTTACCCTTAATGGAAGAAGTCTGGAAAAACTAGGACTCTTCCTAGAGCTGACCTCCTGACCAAACTGAGCAACTGATGGAGACGGCCTTGGTTAGACTGGTGACTAAGAAGCTGATGGTCACTCTATTTGAGCTCCATGATCATATATGTAGAGGGGAGAAACTCACAGAAGGACCAACATTACTGCAACACTCCGCCAATCTGGTCTTCATGGCCAAACTCATTTGTCACCTCAGTAAAGACACATGAAAAGACACTTGGAATTTGCAACAAAGCACCTAAAGAACTCTCAGATTGTGAGAAACAAGTTTCTCTGGTCTGATGAACCTCTATTCCAAGCATCATGCTTGGAGGAAAGCAGGCACTGCTCATCACCTACAGAGTACTATTCCAAAAGTAAAGTATGGAGGTAGCACCCTCATCCTGCATGGCTGTTTTTTACCCGGCAGTGGCTGAAGGACTCATCAGAGTACAGCAAAATATAGAGTATCCTTAATGAAAACACAGTCCAGAGAAGGTTCATCTTTTCAACAGGACAATGATCCTAAGCACACAGCAAAAGTGGCTTTTATGCAACTCTGTGAATGTCCTTGAGTGACCCAGCCAGAGCCTTGGCTTGAACCCGAATTAAACATTTCTGGAGAAACATGAAAATGTCTGCCAGCCCCTATCCAAGCTGGCAGAGCTTGAGAGGTGAAGATGTGAGGTGAAGAATGACAGATAATTGCCAAATGCAGATATGCAAAGCTTGTTGCATCATACTTCAAAAAATTAGTGGCTGTAAAGGTGCTTCATTGAAGTATCACATTAAGGGTATGAATACTTTTGCAAAGTTGTCATCAAATCTGTTTTTTGCTTTGTCATTATGATGTATGGAATGTAAACTGATGTGGGAAAACAAATTATTCAAAGCAGTTTAATATATGGCTTATGAAAACTTTCACAAGGCAATATATATATATATATATATATAAATGAAAGCTCTGTTTCACGGACGAAAATAACACGAGTTTGGAATAACACAATGGTGAGTTGTGATAGACTTGGGCCGTGCAGGCAGAATATTAACACTATACACAGGGCAAGGCAAGATCAATCCATGGTGGATCCAGTGTAGGCTTGGATGTCCTCTAATTTAAATCCCATCTGCCACATGCAGACCTTGTGCTGCGTCACAGAAGGTTTGAAAAGACACAATCACGTCTTTATTCTGTGAGCACAGCCACAAGGAGAGCTGGCTGTCATGCTGCTGAGAGACGACACACGTGACATGATAGACTGGATCGTTGTCTTTCATTGATCAAACGCAGCTGAGACTTCCGTGCCAAATGCTGAGATGTCTGAAGTGGGTAGGTTCTAGAACAATCCAAGACATGGAAAACAGCACTTGCAAACTAGGTCAAGAGGGGTGAAAAACCTACAAAATCTTTATTGAAATGCCAAAAGCTGCTCAGTGCAATCTGGTGGCCTTTTATCAAGCTTTAGTAGGATTTCTTCACTCGTATTCCTTTTAGCGTACATTAACAGCTGATCTAAAGTATATAGACTGAAGTACAGATGGCAAACTGTGGAGAGAAACACAGTACTTGAGCTGTCTGGGTTTGACAAATCCAGAGTGAAGTACTCCTTTCAAAAGAAATAAGCCGTCTGTTCTTCTAAAGAGACTTCCACATGTACATCAATGAGTACATTGACTCAACTGAATGTGAATAATATGAGGAACTTTTACAACACTTTTAAGACACTTCAGAGGGGAAATAAAAAAGGATGTGTTATCTGGTATGGCTCACTTCAGGTTTGCACTGCCATGAAGTACATTGATACTGCATTGCTATTGGAGTCTCTCACTATACACTCACCACAACATTAAAACTACCTGCGTAATATCATGTAGGTCCACCTATATGGACTTCACAACTCCTGTGGTTTCTGGCACTAAGACATTAGCAAAGGGGTGCCCAAACTCTGTCCTGGAGGGCCAACGTCCTGCAGAGTTTAGCTCAAACTTGCCTCAGCACACCTGGCTGGAGTTTCTAACATGCCAAGTAAGAACTTGATTAGTTGGTTCAGATGATTCTTTTTGGGGTTGGAGCTAAACTCTGCAGGATACCGGCCCTCCATTACAAAAAATAAGCATTTTATTTATTTCAACACAGAGGCTTCATATCTTTGGCTGGGTCCATTGCATCCGACACATTTTCTCAATGACAAATACGATAAATACGATCTATTTGACATGACTTGAACGCACCATGAGTTTGGGCACCCCTGCATAAGCAGAAGATCATTTAGGTCTGTTTCTCAACCCTGGTTCTGGGTGCCCCCCAACACTGCACACTTTGGCTGTATCCAAAATCACCCCCTATACCCTATTAACTATTCCCTACATTAGTCTACACATACAGTTAACTTGAAGGAGTAAATGAAAACGAGTGAGTGAATTTGGACACTAAGTGCAACGGAAGGACTGCCACTTTTGCATAGTTTGCTTGCTTTTTAATAATCATTTGAAACAGGCAGTTCCAGTAGTAAGATTAAAGGATAGTTAAACTATTTAATAGTCAATTTACGACAAATTTGTACCTGTGTTGTACGCTGAATTATGCCGTGGACAAGCACGTTGTAAATTTAATGGATGGATGATTCAGCTGCAGGCGCCATCTTCTGGCGAGACGCGGGAATTCACAGTGCATTATGGGTTATCACAAGCCGTTGAGCGTACATCAGTTGTACATTCGTTTTTTGTGGTGCATTGTGAGATTGAATGAGTGCACTCGAGAACGTCCACTATGGTTTCGAACACCACTTAAAATGGCTGTCCCCTCAAATAGTGCCCTATTTGAGGGTATAGGGGCGATTTTGGATACAGCCTTTGTGTGTCTCCCTAATCAAACACACCTGATTAGACTCATCAGCTCATTAGAAGAAACTCCAGGACCTGAAATGGCTGTGTCAGAAAAGGAAGACATACAAAATGTGCAGTGTTGGGGGGCGCCCAAAACCAGAGTTGAGAACATCGATTTAAGTTCTGCAAATTGGGAGGTCCTGGAAGGCCAATGTCCTGCAGAGTTGAAGTCCAACTTGCCTCAAAACACCTGCCTTGAGATTTCAAGCAATGACAGTAGAAGGCAAGCTTGCAAGCTTTAGCCAAAAAAGCGTAACAGCTAAAACTAACGCTTCCAGTTCGCCTGTAGCCCTAGTTATTCTTAAGACCTTGATTGGTTTGATTGGAGTTGGAACTGGGGAATACTCTGCAGGACAGCGGCACTCGAGGACTAACATTGCCTATCCCTGTTTTAGAGGAAAAAGCTTATCATTCAATGAGTTGACCACCTATTGGCTAATTTTCAATACGTTTTACACTAAACAATTCTTTTGGATTTAACTATTTGAAGAGTTTACACAGAAAAGATGCCAAAGTCACGATGGCGATTGAGTGTCGCACAACTCTGACTGAAATTCAATAACGTCAAGGCTGTAATGTGATTGGTCATTAAGGCACATGATCCAAGTTGACCATTATGCTTTCTCCAATAAGTAATACATACCCTCGCATTTCCCAATAGTAAGATAATGTCTGCTAGAAATTTTCAGACAGGTGTTGTTGAGGACTCTGCAGGACACTCTAGGTCCCCCTAGAACCAAGTTTGGAGACACCTGTTTTATAGCTTAGGAAGACGGGACTGTTCAATCTGGTCCTCACACAAAGCTATCATATGACCTCAATTTTTTGTTTTAAATGTGGCCAATATCAGATTTCCATTGTGAACATTTCATGGTCCTAAACTGCTCCATATGCACAAAAGAACAATATGAACAGGGTTGCCAGGTTTTCACAACAAAATCTGCCCAATTGATTCTCAAATCTAGTCCAAAACAAGCCCAGTTGCATTCATAGGGGATAACCATCGTGTTACTGGGGTCACTTCAAACCACACATCGGGAAAACTGTGGAGTTGGTAACACTTCATATGGAAGTAAACATGTAAAGTGATTATGTGCTTATTTATTGGGTGATCTGCTGCAAAAGCAAGCTAAATTATGTGCAGGCATATGAAAAAAAGAGAGCAGAGTTTTGAAACTTTTATGATGGATCCCTCATTCTACTTGCATATACTGTAGGCTAGAGTTCTGACACATCACTGTACTTCCACTGACTACCTTTCAGGACTATCTTGATAACTTTGGATGTAAAATCTCTGAAGTGACTCCCATGAGTGCAGAATCGTGACGAATGTTGATCTTGATTCCTGGAGATCTACCTTCCTGCAGAGTTTAGTTCCAACCTTGATTAAACACACCTGTCTGTAATTATCAAGTGCTCCTTCAGATCCTGATTAGTTGGTTCAGGTGTGTTTGATCAGGGTTGGAGCTGAACTCTGCAGGAAGTTAGATCCCCAGGAACAGGGCTGAGCACCCCTGATCTAAAGTGACGTATAAAATGCGTCACTAAATGAATAAATTGCATGAATGACTGAGGTCGCATCTGCCCTGTATCAGATTTAGTACCACATGTGGAAGTGGCATAAATCGGAATTGAAAAGATCAGATTCCAAGTGATTTCTGCTGCTCACACTGTCATATGACACCTGTCAGTGGTTTTATTGTTGTGGCTGATCAGCATAAATGTACAGTACTGTTCATGTCTGTGCATGAAGCCTCGCCAATAATTATGACCAATTTTTTTAATCATAGCCACTAAGAATCTCCAACCTATCTCCTGGAGATCTTCCATCTTGCAGACTTCAGCAACCCTGCTCCAACATACATGCCTGTAATTATCAAGTAACCCTGCCTGGACACCTTGATTAGCTGGTTCAGGTGTTTGATTGGGGTTGGAGCTGAAACCTGCAGGGCGGTATCTCTCCAAGAGCAGGGTTGGAGATTCTTGCACTAGATCAGGGCTGAGCATCTTCGGTCCTGGAGGGCTGCTGTGGAGCAGAGTTTAGCTCCAACTTTAATCAAACACAAGTGAACAAGCTAATCAATGTCTTCAAGATCACTAGAAAGCTACATGCAGGTGTGTTTGATTACTAGGGCTGGAGCTAAACTCTTCAGGACAGTGGACCTTGAGAACCGAAGTTGCTAAACTGAGCTGAATATTGACACTTCAATGCCTTCTGTGGAGCTGCTTGTAGCTGAATTGGATTTGTTTCATATCTGATGAACTTTGCAACAGTGACACAGTTATTGAACTGAAATTAATTAACACTGAACTAAGTGGAGCTGAATAATGTCACTACTGTCTTCTAAGCTGAAGACAGTTGAAATGTAATGTTTAATAATTGCTAAATATTGCAACATTAGCGTATTTTTCTGTTTTTTACTGCAAAATTGCTTTGAAAATGTATGTTGTATAAAGCACACAATAAATGTAACTTGACTTGAACTCATGAAGTCTGAATGCCTTGACATTTGTGAAAATGTCTCAGAGCGATGCCGCCCATCTGCCGCTGACAGGTTTGCTATTGGAATGCCAGAGCAGCTGACCTACTGTGCTGTAAAGAGAGACAAACCTTTGAACAGCATATTGTGACACAGTGAGAGGTTCAGCACAGCAAACAAGTGACAGCAAATGGTGGAACAGGGCGCCATCTCCTGCTAGAACAAAACACTGCAGGATGAGCCTCAGTCGAAATAGTAAAACATGAAGACAAAGGTTATAAATCATAATTCATAATTCTGTCATTAATTACTCACCCTCATGTCGTTCCAAACTCTTAAGACCTTCATTTTCAGACACATTCATTTTGCCATTAATTGCAATAATCCAGTGAGATATTTGTTTGCACAAGGAGTCTGACAACAGCCAGTGCTTCACACAGAGATCTGATCTCATGATCATCATCTAGTCTGTCTGGAATGACATGAAGAAACTGAACAAATTGAGACAGACTAAATCGGGAAGAACAGTGCCAGTGTCTCCAAGATGCTTCAAGAAACCTACCTGCAAAGCTACCAAAAAAGTGCACCTAGGAAAAACGCTGATTTAAATGCGTAGGATGGGCACACCAAATGTTGATTTAATATAGTTAAAAGTAGTTAACTGATAAAGAATATATATGACATTATTTTTGACAGCATCCTTATTTTACAGCACACATGCCTAAAACCTTTAACAGTGCTGTAGCTTTGCAGGTACACTCCTAAAAATAAAGGTTAAAGGTTCTTCACAGCGATGCCATAGAAGAACCATTTGTTGGTTGCACAAAGAACCATTCAGACAAAGGTTCTTTAAAGAACCATCTCTTTCTTACCTTTTTATAAACTGAAAAAACCTTCTTTCGCCACAAAGAACCTTTTGTGAAACAGGAAGGTTCTTCAGATGTTAAAGGTTCTTTATGGAACCATTTAGACAAAATGGGTTCTTCTATGGCATCGTGAAGCACCTTTATTTTTAAGAGTGCACTCAGACTGCATTCTAAAATCGTTTCAAAACATCATTTGAACTCTTCTGACAGGGCAGAATCATAGAAGCTAAAAACTTTAAAAAAAAAATAGATTCTTCTATGGCATCGTGAGGCACCTTTATTTGAGGTGAACATGAGATTAAGTTTTTCACCCTGTCCTACCTTTTAGAACCGAATGAGTTTTATAGCAAAACGATTGGTCATTTACTAAAAAGGACTGATTGTTTCACAAGATAAGACCCTTATTCCTCAGCTGGGATCGTGTAGAACCCTTTGAAGCTGCATTGAAACTACAGTTTGGACCTTCAACCTGCTGGCTACCACTGAAGTCCACTATACGGAGAAAAATCCTGGAATGTTTTCCTCAAAAGCCTTAAAGGGGCTATATGCAATTTTCTGAAATTTAAACTCGCGACTGACACCTGTGGCCAAAAAACGGAAATGCTCTTTCTATCTGCTCGCTCTCGCAGCGCGCGCTCGTACGTGCAAACTCCACAAATCATCCGCTGCAAAGTAGTCAACATTATGTTTACAGAGGTAAGAACAGTCAAATACATATATTGTTTGAGAAACTAAGTTTCTTACTAAGAGTGATCTGAAACATTTAACATGAACGCGCTTGACGTCACATCCGCAGATAGCGTGCGAAAGCGGACAGAAAATAGGAAAAATAGGATACAGGCTTATAGGTGCACCCACTGTGAGCTGACAAGGTGTCAGTATGCTCATCAGGAGATGTTTGAGTCATAAATGGTCAAATAAAAAGGCTATTGTTACGATTATTTGGGGGAAAAGTTGCATATAGCCCCTTTAAGCCTTTGCGACTAAAGACAGAATAACCTGAACATCAATTATCAGGAATTTTTTATTCCGGAAGTGAACTTCTCCACTTCTCCTTTAATTGGAGTTCAGTACCATGGAGAGCAACAACCCATACTCAATGCTTTAAGTGAATTGACCAGACTGCCTTAAAAACAATACTTTCCTTAGCATCTTTTTCAGCCATTAGCTCTCTGTGGAAGTCCTGTGTGAATGAGCACTCACTTGGTAGTTGTCACAGGGAGGAGTCAGAGACGTGAGGATCCATTTGCAAGGCTTTATTAGAATAGTCAACAGACAGGAGTAAACGCCAGAAAACAGGAACAACGTAGGTAATCCGGGAAACAGTTCAATACTCAAGCCTTGGTCACAATGGCAGGCAGCAGGAATCAATAACGGGGTACACAGTCCAGAGTCATACACAGATAATCCAACAATGGCAGGCAGCAGGAATCAATAACGGGGTACACAGTCCAGAGTCATACACAGGCAATCCAATCCAGAGAAACACGCTTAGAATAATGACCATGGGAACAATTAGACTTCGCCAGGTGGCTGTGTGTGAGAGTGGCTTAAATGCAGTCAGTAAATGTGAAACAGGTGTTTGCAGCAATCAGATCAGTGGGAAATGAGGAACAGATGTGTGCAGTGATTGGTGCAGTGGCTTATGGGGATTGTAGTCCATGAAGTGTGGTGCAAGAGTTCATGATGACAGGGAAGACCAGATACGTTACATAGCCCCTCCGCAAGGAGCGGCTTCCAGACGCTCTAACCACCTTAACAAACTTGAGGGTGGTGGAGCGGAGGCGGAACAGGGGGAGGGATGGAGGGCCAGGTCCATGTAGTGGTACTGGAACCACGAAATGAGGCGGAGCCGACGGAGGGAGAAGCCATGGAGGAGGAAGGGTTGGCTCCTGCATGGGGCCGACCGACGGAGGTAGAGCCGGTGGAGCCCGAGGCGGAACCGGAGAGTCGATGGTCCTGGGCGACACAGAGGATCCGGAGGGCCAAGGCGGAACCCAAGGCTCTGGCGACCCCGGCGGAGATGGAGGTCCGGAGGTACGCAGCGGAGCCGGAGTGACAGAGGATCGAGGCTGTGCCCACGGGAGGGAGGAGGTCCACAGAGCCGGCAGGACGGAGTGACGAGGCGCAGCCGGAGGAGTAGAGTCCAGAGGCGAAGGTGGGGTGACGACTGACCGGGGCGGAGCCGGAGAGACGATGGAGCCCGGAGGAGCTGTTGGGCCGACGGCCGACAACGGAGACGAGGGAGCACAGAGCTGGGGCGGAGCCGCAGGGTCGGAGGACCGAGGTGGAGTCCAGGACTCTGAGACTGGAGGTGATGGTGAGGGATCCTTCAGTCTGAACACCGATGGAGACTGGCAGTCCCACGGCCAGTCCTCTGCACCGAAGGTGGGATGTGGGTGAGCAGAGGGACTGTCAGGAGACAGAGGTGGCAGGACTGGAGCAGTAGGGAGGGTGGGTGGGAACAGTCCATGCATGAGCTCCGTGACCAGAACCGGGCAGACAGGAATCTCAGGACGACTGGATGTAACCAGCGGAGTCTCTGGAAAGCTGGGCGGAACCAGCGGAGGCTCTGGAAGGCTGGGCTGAACCAGCGGAGGTTCTGGAAGGCAGGGCTGAACCAGCGGATTCTCTGGAAGGCTGGGCGGAACCAGCGGAGTCTCTGGAAGGCTTGGCAGAACCAGCGGAGTCTCTGGAAGACTGGGCGGAACCAGCGGAGTCTCTGGAAGGCAGGGCTGAACCAGCGGAGTGTCTGGAAGGCTGGGCGGAACCAGCGGAGTGTCTGGAAGGCTGGGCGGAACCAGCGGAGTGTCTGGAAGGCAGGGCTGAACCAGCGGAGTGGAGCGGAGCTCTTGTGAAGCGGGCTCTGGACGACGCTCTTGTGAAGCGGGCTCTGGACGACGCTCTTGAGGAGCGGGCTCTGGAGAACTGGACGACCCCAGCGGAGATTCAGGAGGGCTGGGCGTCTCCAGCGGAGACTCTGGAAGAGCAGGCTCCGAGCGAGCGGTCACTGGAGGGCGCTCTGGCGGCGCAGACACTGGAGGGTGCTCTGGCGGCGCAGTCACTGGAGGCTCTGGAAGGGCGGCCATCTTGCGCTGTGACTCCTCCAAAACACCCACAGTTAAAGGAGAGCCACATAGCAACAACGCATACTGAATAACGTCCCTTAGTGGGCATCTGAATTCCCCTCCAGGCAGCATAGATTTAGCAGGTTCATTCAGTCCCATCCGAAATAAGTCCTTGAAGTAAACTTCATCAAAAAATGGTGTGTTCTTCAACAACTCACAGAAACGGAGAACATATTCCTCGATGGGGCGATCTCCTTGTCGGAGAAGCAGAAGTTGGTTGACTGGGTCCATGATGATGCTGGGGGTGAAACAAAGCCGCTGGATCCTGGTTTGGCGAAGTCTTCTGTCACAGGGAGGAGTCAGAGACGTGAGGATCCATTTGCAAGGCTTTATTAGAATAGTCAACAGACAGGAGTAAACGCCAGAAAACAGGAACAACGTAGGTAATCCGGGAAACAGTTCAATACTCAAGCCTTGGTCACAATGGCAGGCAGCAGGAATCAATAACGGGGTACACAGTCCAGAGTCATACACAGATAATCCAACAATGGCAGGCAGCAGGAATCAATAACGGGGTACACAGTCCAGAGTCATACACAGGCAATCCAATCCAGAGAAACACGCTTAGAATAATGACCATGGGAACAATTAGACTTCGCCAGGTGGCTGTGTGTGAGAGTGGCTTAAATGCAGTCAGTAAATGTGAAACAGGTGTTTGCAGCAATCAGATCAGTGGGAAATGAGGAACAGATGTGTGCAGTGATTGGTGCAGTGGCTTATGGGGATTGTAGTCCATGAAGTGTGGTGCAAGAGTTCATGATGACAGGGAAGACCAGATACGTTACAGTAGTGTTTTAATATTTGTATAGAATAATATTCATTATACTGCAGGTATTTCTAGTTCTTTATGCCATTGGCTGATTAGCCTTCCAAAAGTGCTGAGATTTAGTTGGGATATTTCACTCAGTTTGTCTGTGTTTATGGCATTCCAGACCAGAGTGACTGAAGCAAGATTAGAAACATCATACAAGGACAACAGAGTAAGAGACAGCACTAAAGATCATGTCATTTATTGAAGGCAAGGCAGAGCCAGCACTAGCCATAGAAACTGAGCTATTTACAGTAAGCACATTTGAGCTGATGGGTGCGTATAAGTCATCATCTGACACATTGACTTCGAATGAGAAATAAGAGATAAAACTTGGAACAGAATTTATGCTGTGTCAGAATATCTTTTGACAGATGCTGTACATATTTATGTCAGGGCTTTTGCTTTCTTTATGATGGGGAGAATCAGGCTGTTTTCTTGTCAAATGGAATCTATTCTGACATCTTTGAAGAAATATTTCTGCAGTTCACCACTGAGAACAAGTACATTCTGGCATGAGCAGCTGTCTAAAGCACCCAGTTGTTTTTAAGAATCTTAAAACATGAATTTCCTTCATCAAACATGAAGTATATACAGAGGGAACACATGTACACATGTGCAAATATGCAGCTGTACAGCATTGATATACTGTATCTATTAGCAGTATTTCAAAACTACCAACAATTTATGAGTGGATTTCATGAAATCTGGATCATTTCAGCCCCAAAATAAATATCTAAATAATTTTGGAATGAAGCAAGTCACATTTTGCGAGACTGATTCTCATAAAAACAATAATAAGCTGTCACTGGTATGAAGCAGAAGCTTTGTTATAACAAAACTGTATATTTTCAAGAGCAAGTAATGTGTCAGAGTTCAAAGGAAGTCTGATGTTTTCAGTGTTGTTTGTTTTGAACACTGGCTATAAATTTTGAATCTGATTAATACAAGGACACACAAAACAATGTCTAATCTGAGCATTAAATTCTATTTTAATTCAGCCAATTAGAACATACTCGATTTGCTCTAAGCAGGATTTTGGACCAATTAGATTGCACGGTAGGCGGGGCCAACAAAATGAAATCAGCTTTATGTTCACACATTCAGTGAATTCATCACTGGAGGTCATCAAGTGGCAGTATTTGTGGGCGTTCCTACTTAAAATGTGATCTCAAATGAAATTGTGATGGAAATTGCTAGTTGTCAGTAGAAATTGACAATTAGTATTTTTTTTATAGGGATATATATTTATATACAAATAACATGATGGAAAGTGTAGTTTGTAATGTAACCTATTTGATTATACATATTTGGTAATGTATTCTGACTACTTTTTTGATTACCTTTTATAAGTAATCTTATTCATACGTGTATTAAACATTACGGTATGAACTAACATGCTACCTGCTTGATTCTGGAACTTGCCAACTCCTATTAAAAAAGACTACTTAAAGACTAAAACTTCTGGTCACTTTGTTAATGTGTATAAATGCCCCTTAAAGGATAAGTTAACTTCCAGAACAAACATTTACAGATAATTTACTCACCCCCTTGCCATCCAGTTGTTCATGTCTTTCTTTCTTCAGTCGTAAAGAAATTGTGTTTTTGAGGAAAACAATTCAGGTTTCGCTCCATATCGTGGACTTCTATGGTGCCCGCGAGTTTGAACTTCCAAAATGCAGTTTAAAGGGCACTAAACAATCCCAGCCAAGGAGAAGGGGTCTTATATAGCAAAACAATCAGCTATTTTCTAAAAGAATTGTCAATTTATATACTTTTTAACCTCAAATGCTCATCTTGTCTAGCTTTGTCTATACTGTATTCTGGTTCAAGATGGTGCCCGCGAGTTTGAACTTCCCAAATGCAGTTTTAATGCAGCAGAAGTATGGACCCAGTGTTTATAGTGAACATGCAAAGAAGATCAAACGCCCTTTACAAAATCAAGGGTAAAATGGAGATGTACGGCAACATATAAGTCCACTAAATTCGGGGGCACCATAGAAGTCCACTATATGGAGAGAAATCCTGATTTCTCTCCATATAGTGGACTTCTATGGTGCCCCCGAATTTGAACTTCCAAAATGCAGCTTAAATGCAGCTTTAAAGGGCTCTAATTGATCCCAGCCTGAGGAAGAAGGGTCTTATGTAGCGAAACAATCAGCTGTTTTCTAAAAAAAAAATATGTGTATTCCGTTTTTTTCCAGTTCAAGACAGTTAGGGTTGGTGGAAAAACTTCCATTTCATTTTCTTCTCCAATTTCAAAATCTCCCTACATCACCGTTTTACCCTTGATTGTGTAAAGGGCATTTGATCGTCTTTGCATGTTCACTATAAACACTGGGTCGGTACTTCTGAAGCATTGTAGGACGATTGTGAGGAGAAAATGATATAGGAGTTTTTCGACATACCCTATCTGTCTTGAACCGGAATGCACAAAGTTCATGCAGAGCTAGATAAGATGAACATTTGAGGTAAAAAAGTATATAAACAGATTTTTTTTTTAATAATCGATCGTTTCACTAGATAAGGCCCTTAGAAGCTGCATTTGGGAAAGGTCAAACTCGGGGGCTCCATAGAAGTCCACAATATGGGGAGAAATCCTGAAATGTTTTCCACGAAAAACAATTTCTTTACAACTGAAGAAATGAACATCTTGGATGACAAGGGGGTGAGTAAATTTTTGTACTGGAAGTGAACATCTCCTTTAACATTGCAGAGATCACTTGACACTGTTTCGTTGTATTAGATATGTCTAAAATGTCTAAAAATATCTCCTACTTGGCTACTCAAGACAAGAGCTACTTTTTTTGTATTTTAATACGGGAAAGGAATTATTAAGTGGAAGTATAAGATAATAAATGTAAAACTACTGTACATACAGCTCATTAAAACTTCTCACTCAATTGGCACAAACAGCTCTCTCTGTCTCTCTCCAAATTATCAGTTTCTTCCCTCAGAACTCATGTCTGTGATACATGTCTGGATCGTAGTATTTCGTGACCACCACGCGGTTAGCAAACTTGCGTCCTGTCAGTGCCTGCATGGCCTTCTGGCATTCTGCAGCAGACATGTACTCTACGAATATCTGCAAAAGAGGAAAAAAAAAACATTACAGAGGAACTTGCTAAAGATTCTTCAAAATGTCTCATTCTTTGACGTTTCATATCTGAAGGCATTTGTTTAAATTTTTTTCCTACTCTTGTAGTTTAAAGTGGTGCTTCTAATTCCTGCTGTAGTTACTGACCTTGCCACAGCCTGGCACTTCAACCCCATCAACAGGCCTGGGGATCTCGATAGAGCGCACAGTGCCATACTTGCAGCACTCCTCACGGATGTCTTCCAGGATCTCCTCGTAGTCCTCGTCGTCCAGCAGTTCCTCCGGCATGACCATGTTTAGCAGACACAGCACCTCCGTCGGCAGGCCTGAGTTCTGCACCCTCTGCAGTCCTGGGACCTGGAGCGTGACGGGCGTCTCTACAACAGCGGTCTGCATGGAAAGCAAGTGTGATTTAAGACTGGACCTCTGACACATTTAATAGGATAATGATGCAGGCCATATACTCTAAGTAATCAGCAATGCAGACTTCAAGAATGTCTTGATTTTTGCCATAACTGCTCGGCTGTTAGTGACAAGAACTGTTGTGTTGAAATCTCAAGGACTGGCACTTACAGGATTGGCATTCTTGGCGCCCACACTTGCCCGCTGGACGATGAGCTTTTTATCGCCAAGCTGCATGCCATGTAATCCAGCTACCGCCTGAGCAAAACAGTACAACTATCTGGTTAAAGCTCACAAAAACATTTACAGGCCACCATTCCCCCATTGTTGTGACATTATTTTCATGAACTTTAAGCACATTTCCTTTCAAAACTGTGGTGCATATGGATGTTTAACTATAGTAGTTTTACTTGTAGGAGTTTTTTGTAACTTATATTATTAGAGGCCATGGCACCTCTTGTATCTGTTAGATTTCTTTCTTCTTCTTATTATTATTCTTTCTTCTTTTTCTTTTTCTTCCGTTTCTTCCGCTTGTGGGAAAGTTATGAAATTTGGCACACTGATAGAGGACAGTCTCAAAATTAACAATTGCAAGTTTGGAGTCTCTAAATCAAACTCTCTAGTGCCAACACTTGTCCAAAATTTTTACTCATGTTTATGCTAATAACTGTTGAAACATAAGGTCTATAAGTAAAATCTCAGATTCTTTGGTTCATGCCGAGTCAAATGACACCAAAATGTAAAAAATCTTAAGGTTTCGTTTTTTCGCAATTTTTAATAGTTCGGAAAAAAAAAACTACTTTTCACTATTTTCACTAAAATTGACTTAGACCAACTTTAGACCATGTTGGCAAAAACTTATTGAATTCAAGTTGATTTGTCAAATTGTCCTTGAATAAAGCGTGAACAAATTCTATGAAGAGCACGCAAAAATGGATGTGAGGCTATATTTTCAAAACAGTTTGGCGTATTGAGACCAATCTTGGTGTGTGTTATAACAAGCATAATCTGAGATTACTTGCACAGTTTTGGAGCAGCGCCACCTAGTGGTCAGGAGATATGAACAATTTTATATTTTTGCTAATAACTTCTGAATGCTTTGGCTAAAACTGGTCTCTTTAGATTTGGTGGAGCATGCAGAGTCCAACGATACCCTGTTTCCTTCCAGGAACTCGAGCCGCGTCATGGAACGCTATGGGGAACGCCATTGGCGGGCAGCACTCTGAATCGTAGTCTACAACCAATAGAACGACGGGAGTGACGTCACAGGCGCGGTGATGTCAGCGACCAGGAAGTATAAAGCACGTGCATTTGACGCCCGCGGCAGCTTTTGTCATTCAGCGAGAGCGCTCTGTGTCTGTCTGTCTGTCTGTTCATACTGCTGTTTTTTCGTGCCAGTTTGCGCAACTTTTGAGTAGTATGACAACCAGGGGAAAGAAAGTTTCTATGGCGGTTCAGCGCCCGCATAGGACAGTGTGTCCCTCCCTGCCAACGCTTCATTGTTGGTGGGGATACACACAGTCTATGCGTGGTTTGCTTGGGAGCGGAGCACGCACAGTCAGCCCTCGAAAAGGCTGACTGCCCGCAGTGTGAGCGCCTTCCGCTGCGGGTGCTCCGTTCCCGGAAAGCCCTCTTCGAGGAGGGGGCTTTCACCAGCGTTCCCCGCGGGTCTGGCCCCCGGCAGCTGCACTCGTGGGGTTCGCAGCTCGATCTGCTGGAGGGTATGGAGATGGGTACCCCCCTATCTCCTCCCTCACTCAGCGGTTCGAGCGATCTCCTCCTGGATGTGGAAGCCCGCACTGCGGTTTCTCCCCCCCGGGGAGGAGGTCCCAGGGCTTCTTCTATCTTCCTCCGAAGAGGTTGATGTGGAGAGCCTTGAAGAACCCCAACCGCCCCCCGTTCGCCTCACTACGAGGAGCTCATAGAGGTGCTGACTAGCGCGGTAGCCAAGCTCAACATCTCTTGGCCCGCTGAACAATACCATGAGCCGCAGCGAAGCAGACTAGATGAACGCTTCCTGCGGACAAAGTCAGCACCCCCCAAACGGAGCCTTCCCTT
The DNA here is from genome assembly GCF_049309525.1 of Garra rufa. Taxonomy (NCBI): domain Eukaryota; kingdom Metazoa; phylum Chordata; class Actinopteri; order Cypriniformes; family Cyprinidae; genus Garra; species Garra rufa. Next base: position 61,271,114 of record NC_133361.1, read on the forward strand.
CTTCCCCGATCTACACAAAGAACTTTCTAGATCGTGGGAGAAGCCGTACTCCTACCGCCTCTATAACCCCGCAGAAAATTATGGAAATGTGGGGGGTGCGGAGGAGTGCGGATACAAGGCGATGCCACGGGTAGAACAGACGCTGACTGGCTATCTGTCACCCGGTTCGGCATCGTCTTTGAAGGCTCCGTCCTTGCCCACCAAGCCGCTAAAGTTAACATCTAGCTTGATGGGCAAGGCGTACACGGCAGCAGGTCAGGCTGGTTCTTGCCTTCACACAATGGCAATCTTACAAGCTTACCAAGCCGACCTGCTGAAGGAGTTTAGCGATGGCGAGGAAGGAATATATCAGATATGCACCGTACGGCTGACCTTGCTCTCCGCACCACCAAGGAGACCGCCCGCGCTGTGGGCAGCTATGGCAGCCCTGGTGGCCGCGGAGAGGCACTTATGGCTGACCCTGTCCGAATTAAAAGAAAAGGACAGGGTCACGCTTCTGGACGCCCCCCTGCATCCCACCGGCCTCTTCGGTGCCTCGGTCGACACAGTTGTCGCCAGGCACCAGGAGGCCCGTAAGCAGGCGGCGGCGTTCAGGACATATCTTCCTCGCCGCATCTACTCCTCTGAGGCTGCTAGACGGGAGCAGCCTCAGCCGTGTACGAGCTCCTCGTACAGGGAGGCACAGAAACAGAGCGTTGCCGCCCGTGCTCCTCCGGCCAGGCCTAGAGGGCGGGGTCAGCAATGCTCTAAGCCGGGGGCCTCGAAGAAGAGGCCCGACCTGAGGGTCGTCCTCCAATCTAAGAGGTCCTCGGCTAAACGGCCCTGACGGTTGTGCATCAGGGCCGATGAGGGCAGCCCCTCTCGAGGGGGCTTGCGTTGCACCACAGTTTATGGTCACCAAGCCCCCTAGGGACCCTCAGGAGATCTGTCAGCTAACCCTGCCAGTGTTACAGGGTGCGGCAATCTCCCGCGAACGTCATTCTCTAGCTGTTCCGCCCGGAAACGTAGCGGCCCTGGAGAGTTCGCAACCCCCACGGGGGTCTTCAGAGAAGCTAGTTCAGGAGCATCCTGCCAGTACGCTGTTACAGGTCTCCGAATTAGGTCTCTCGAGAGGCTGGTTCCCTTAGTAGGTCCCAAGTACTGTTAGGTCTTATGGCAGCTGCATCCAACGTGATACCTTTTGGTCTGCTGCACATGAGACCACTGCAGTGGTGGCTCAAAACTAGGGGGTTCTCCCCGAGGGGAAACCCGTTCTGCAAGATCAAGGTCACGCGGCGCTGCCTACGTGCCTTGGCCATGTGGAAGAAACCCTGGTTCCTCTCTCAGGGTCCGGTATTAGGGGCTCCTTGTCGCCGCGTTTCGCTAGCAACAGATGCATCCCTCACCGGTTGGGGGGCGGTCATGAGTGGCCGCTCAGCCCAAGGCCTGTGGAGCGATCACCATCTCTCCTGGCACATAAATCGCCTAGAGATGCTGGCCGTATTCCAGGCCCTGAAGTGTATCCTTCCAGACCTGAGAAACCGTCACGTGCTGGTCCGTACAGACAGCACTGCAGTAGTTTATTATATAAACCACCAAGGAGGTCTCCGCTCACGCCCCTTATACGAGTTGGCGTACCGGATCCTCCTATGGTCTCAAGGAAAACTTCTCTCCCTGAGAGCAGTCCATATTCCTGGACATCTGAATGTGGGAGCAGACGTCCTGTCGAGGCAGGGGCCGAGGCCCGGGGAATGGATGCTTCACCCAGAAGTAGTGAAGCAGATTTGGAGAGTGTTTGGCCAGGCTCAGGTGGACCTCTTCGCGACTCGAGAGACATCGCAATGTCCCCTCTGGTACTCTCTAGCTCCTCCAGCTCCTCTCGGACTGGATGCTATGGTACAGACGTGGCCGAGGCTTCGTCTGTACGCCTTTCCCCCGATTGCTCTGCTCCCGGGAGTTCTGGAAAGAGTACGCCGGTTTCAAGTGCGGCTGTTGCTAGTAGCCCCGTAATGGCTGGCCCGAGTATGGTTCTCGGACCTAATCTCCCTCCTCGACAGCTCTCCATGGGAGATTCCCGTCAGGAAGGATCTCCTCTCTCAGGCTGGTTGCGCGATTTGTCACCCCCACCCAGAGAAGTGGAAGTTATGGGTGTGGTCCCTGAGGGGGCGCAACTCATAGAAGCTGGTCTCTCAACTGAGGTTGTTGAGACCCTTCTCCAATCCATAGCTCCCTCTACGAGGAAACTTTATGGCCTTAAGTGGAACCTGTTTGTTAGATGGTGTTGCGAACACCGCTTAGACCCAGTTAACTGCACGATAGGTACAGTACTGGAGTTCCTACAAACTCGCCTTTCCGCGGGGCTAGCTCACTCCACCCTGAAGGTGTACGTGGCGGCTAATATCTGCCTACCACGCCCCTCACGGTGGCCTCTCAGTGGGCAGAGACCCCCTGGTCATTCGTTTCCTCCGCGGTGCACTCAGGTTGAGGCCTCGAGTGAAACCGAGGGTTCCTACTTGGGACCTGGCCGTGGTGCTAGAAGCTCTGTGCAAGCCTCCATTTTAGCCCATAGAGGAGATCTCAGACCGCATGCTTACTATAAAGACAGCGCTTCTGTTAGCTCTTACCTCTCTGAAGAGAGTTGGGGACCTGCAGGCCCTTTCGGTGGCCCCTTCTCACATTGACTTTGCCCCAGGGATGGCCAAAGCTTTTCTCTACCCGAGAGTCGGGTACGTACCCAAGGTCCCGTCCCTAGCACCACAGCCTGTCACGCTTCAGGCGTTCTATCCTCCTCCATTCTTGGAGTCTGACCATAGGAAGTATAACTGCATGTGTCCAGTTAGAGCACTAGATGCGTACGTCCACAGAGCTGCCATGTGGCGTAGATCAGAGCAACTTTTTGTCTGTTTCGGCCCTCCAAAAAGGGGGTGCCCGGCTTCAGAGCCTCTACAGCTCTGACAGCAGGTGTCCCCATTCAGGACATCTGCAATGCTGCGGGTTGGTCCTCGCCTCTGACATTCGTCAGATTTTACTGGACCTCAGAGCCACTCCTGGCTCCTTCGTTCTCTCGCCTTAGCAAGGAAGCTAAGCCTGAAGAGATTCAGCCCCCTCCCTAGCCAGGAGGAGACTTCTCAAGGCGCATTCTTTTTAAATAAAGAAGAGAAGTCCTTCTTCGCCATAATTCTCCTCGCATGCCTAAGGGCCGAGGAGTGTTTCTCCCCCTGCAATTGGCCTCAGGGCAAGCAGCGGTAGAGAACTGCATCCTCATGTGCCTGAGGGCCGAGTATCACACTGCCTTTTTTGTCCGTGGAATACTAGACAAAGGCTCATACCTCTCGCGTCCTGGCAAGGTCACCAGGCCGAGTCTTTTCAGTCCCTCTTGTTCTGGCTTTCTCCCAGACAAAGGACTAAGACTCCTCGTGCGCCTGAGGGCCGAGGAGTGCCTCTCGCAATGGCTGGCGACCAAGCAGAGGCCTACTATCTTCCTCGTGTGCCTAAGGGCCGAGGTTTATATTGCCCTCTTGTCCATGGATTACTAGACAATGGCTTATTCCCCTCGCATTCTGGCAAGGCTACCAGACCGAGTGTATTCAGTCCCTCTTGTTCTGGCTTTCTCCCAGACAAAGGACTAAGACTCCTTGTGCGCCCGAGGGCCGAGGAGTACCTCTTGCGCTGGCTGGCTACCAGGCAGAGGCCTATCACTGTCTTCCTCGTGTGCCTAAGGGCCGAGGATTACATTGCCCTCTTGTCCGTGGAACACTAGACAAAGGTTCATACCTCTCGCGTCCTGGCAAGGTCACCAGGCCGAGTCATTTTCAGTCCCTCTTGTTCTGGCTTTCTCCCAGACAAAGGACTAAGACTCCTTGTGCGCCCGAGGGCCGAGGAGTACCTCCTGCATTGGCTGGCTACCTAGCAGAGGTGTCTTTCTTCCTCGTGTGCCCAAGGGCCGAGGATCATACCGCCCTCTTGTCCGTGAATACTCGACAAAGGCTCATACTAATCGCGTCCTGGCAGGGTAACCAGGCCGAGTCTTTCAGTCCCTCTTGCTCTGGCGATACCCCAGACAAAGGACTATCACTTCTCCTCATGGGCCTGAAGGCTGAGGAGCTCTCTTGAGGTCGAGTACCCTGTCCTCGTGTGCCCAAGGGCCGAGGACCATCACACCATCTTGTCCGTGGATTACTAGACAATGGTTATTGCGGTCCCTCTTGTTCTGGCCTTTCCCAGACAAAGGACTAACGTCAAACGCACGTGCTTTATACTTCCTGGTCGCTGACGTCACCGCGCCTGTGACGTCACTCCCGTCGTTCTATTGGTTGTAGACTATGATTCAGAGTGCTGCCCGCCAATGGCGTTCCCCATAGCGTTCCATGACGCGGCGTCTTGTTCCCTCAGGGAACTAGGGTTACATACATAACCTGAGACGTTTTCCCATGTCAGCCATTTTGGGTGTTGGCCATTTTGATGTATATTGTTATATTTTACAAACGTACTGGCGTATCATAACTCAGTGTGTGTCTTCAGCGCCAAGCTCTGACAGTATTAAAAAAGTTTGGGGGCAGCACCAGCAAAAGGGCCAAAAGTTGTAAAAACAATACTAGTAATGTTTTATTAAATTGGCATATTGTAATTAAATTCAATATATTCCTTGGGGCATGCTAAGAACATACAGTCGTGGCCAAAAGTTTTGAGAATGACACAAATACTATTTTTCACAAAGTTTGCTGCTTAACTGCTTTTAGATCTTTGTTTCAGTTGTTTCTGTGATGTACTGAAATATAATTACAAGCACTTCATACATTTCAAAGGCTTTTATCGACAATTACATGACATTTATGCAATGAGTCAGTATTTGCAGTGTTGGCTCTTCTTTTTCACGACCTCTGCAATTCGACTGGGCATGCTCTCAATCAACTTATGGGCCAAATCCTGACTGATAGCAACCCATTCTTTCATAATCACTTCTTGGAGTTTGTCAGAATTAGTGGGTTTTTGTTTGTCCACCCGCCTCTTGAGGATTGACCACAATTTTTAAGATTTGGGGAGTTTCCAGGCCATGAACCCAAAATGTCAATGTCACGGTGCTCCATCGTGCTGGAAAATGCATTGTTCTTCACCAAACTGTTGTTGGATTGTTGGAAGAAGTTGCTGTTGGAGGGTGTTTTGGTACCATTCTTTATTCATGGCTGTGTTTTTGGGCAAAATTGTGAGTGAGCCCACTCCCTTGGATGAGAAGCAATCCCACACATGAACTCGGGATGCTTTACTGTTGGCATGACACATGAATGATGGCAGCACTCACCTTTTCTTCTCCGGACAAGCCTTTTTCCAGATGCCCCAAACAACTGGAAAGAGGCTTCATCTGAGAATATGACTTTGCCCCAGTCCTCAGCAGTCCATTTGCCATACTTTTTGCAGAAGATCAATCTGTCCCTGATGTTTTTTTTGGAGAGAAGTGGCTTCTTTGCTGCCCTTCTTGACACCAGGCCATCTTCCAAAAGTCTTGGCCTCACTGTGCGAGCAGATGCGCTCACACCTGCCTGCTGCCATTCCTGAGCAAGCTCTGCACTGGTGGCACTCCGATCCCGCAGCTGAATCCTCTTTAGGAGACGATCCTGGCGCTTGCTGGACTTTCTTGGACGCCCTGAAGCCTTCATAACAATGCAGTGGAACGTTTTTTTTTTTTTTGGGATTAAGTTAATTTTCATAGCAAAGAAGGACTATACAATTCATCTGATCACTCTTCATAACATTCTGGACTATATGCAAATTGCTATTATAAAAACTTAAGCAGCAACTTTTCCAATTTCCAATATTTATCTAATTCTCAAAACTTTTGGCCACGACTGTAGATACAAATTTTGCCATAGTCAGCTGAACTTCCTTTCTGCCATTTTGATTTACGTAAAAAAAAAACTACATTTTCGAACTCCTAGAATGTTGGTCCAATTTTCACCAAATTTGACTCATCTTTGGACCATGCTGGCAAGAAGTTATGGATTTCATGTTGATATATGAAAATAATTTGTTAGAATTATGCCAAAATGTATCTCTGCAAAGCTTTGACATACTGACACCAAACTTCGCATGTGCCATTGACACATCAGTCTGACCACACCACATCAATTTGGTAAACCATTCTTTAACCATTAATACTAAAATTTCCAATAACTTTTTATTGCATTAGCCTATTGTAATTGGCTGGTCTCAAAATATTCCTTGGGTCATGCCGAGAACATAGATACACATTTTGCCATATTTGGTCGAACTTCATGTCCGTCATTTTGATTTATGTTGAAAACATACTTTTTCGAACTTGTCCAGATTTTTTTAAAATTGAGTCAGATCATTTCAGACTGTGTTGACAAAAAGTTATGGATTTCATGTCGATAGATGAAATCATATTCATACAGCGCATCAATGAATTTGAAGGAATGATGCCAGATTACTAAAATCATCCTAAAATTCCTTTAATTACTCAGTGTTGCAGTTGGTCTGCCGCTCCATGCCATACTTAGCTCCTCATTTTGCCTGGCTTCTTAATTGCTGCTTGCAGCTATGTTTCTTAATGTTTTTCTTTGCACCATTTAAGGTATTACAGTAAAATAAAATACTATAATTATTTTATTTAAATAAATTAATAAAAGGCATTAATTAAAAAAGGCAGTAAAAATACTATCATAAAAAATAAAAACATAAATTTGCATTTTGGGATGAAATATGACCTATATTTGTTCTTGACAATACTTTAATATCATACTTGAATATGGTGTGATCTGATTTACCTGGTCAGTGACGCTGATATCCACATATTCACAGAAAGCATAGCCTTTGGACAGTGATGTGGCACTGTCTTTCACAAGGTTGAAGGCTTTGAGAGGTCCAAATGACGTCAGGAGCTCTTTTACCTGCACAACAGTCGAGGACGCACAGGTATGTTAACACAACAGCAGCTGCAGCTCAAACCCTACATGTCCATTAAACCCAGAACGGGGATGTACTAAATGACAGGGTCAATAGAACACAGCAGCTGATTCTCATTCACTGTCTCCAGAGAGAAATAGAGACTTTTTAAACAATATAAACAGTATAAAACTGTATTATCACTGTGAATTATTGCTTTCAAAACTAATGAGTCTCCCCACATTCTCAAATAAAATTTATTTTAATATTTTTTAAGTGATTAAATATTTGTAAATATCTGAATAGTTCACCCCAAAATCATTTACTTACCCTCAAGTGGTCCCAAACAAGAATTTCCTTCAGCTGTTGAAGACAACAGAAATTTGAGAAAAATGTTGGTAACCAAACAGTTGATGGTAGCCACTGACTGCCATAGAATTTTTTTTACATACTATAGAATTCAATGGCTACTGTAAATTTTTCAAAATTTCTGTTGTGTTCAACAGCTGGAAGAAACTCATACAGGTTTGGAACAATTTGAGGGTGACTAAATGATGAGAACGTTTTGATGTGAAGTTTGATGAGAATTTTGATGTGAACTATGCCTTTAAAATCCATTATAGATTATACTCAGTTCATTCCCTCATAAAGACCTTATGTATTTGAATACATCTAGATTTCAAAGGTTGTAGTCTAAAATATGACATGCAGTTTTCTAATAATCAACAATAATGTTTTTTGTTGCTAAAATTTTTCTAAAAAAGTCAGCTGTTGTGCCTTACACCAGCAGTACATCCATACACAAGGATACATGTTCATAACATAAGAAAACTTTACTATCTTGATGTTCCCTTCTTTTTCTGAATGCAGAAGGGTATGATTCTAATGGTCTTTACTCCAGTCCTTCTCAACATTACGATAATAACTACGTAAACATATGTAAAGTTGAAAATGCTCTCTGTGTTTATTCAATATAAGTAGAGCTGTGTTTTTAAAGGGGCGTCACACTACACTTTTCACTCCTCTGACTTCCATTCAAATGAATGTGAATACAAATGAAAGTTCACGCAGAAAAGTTCTGCATGGACCCTTTTCACAAGACTGTGATGACGTGTTTCAACGGTTATAATCATTATAAATCCTCGAAAATTTTTCATATTTAAAAAAAAAAAGATTTAACGCTAATGCAAAGGTGTTTTTAATGCCACGTCTGTGACATCAGTCTCTCAATTTTTTTCCTTTTTGATTGAAAGTCGTGAAAACACTATTGTGGAGTTCTTCTTGTGTTATCTGAGCAAATGGGATATAAAAATATATTTGTGGTACTCTCCCATTCACTGCTCTCAGATTTTACCCAACTATAACAACTTCCGCTAAAAGAAACCGGAAATGTAAGAAAGGTCCATCTTACTTTGTAAGTTTTTATTTCATATTTATAAGTTAGTTTTATTTCATATTAAGGCATGTGACCAAAAATATGCAAAATTCTACTACTTAATAGCAATAATAAATTTAAATTGACAAAAAAAAAAAAAGAAGCTAACTTTAAAGCTGCAGGATTTCAGTGTTACTGAAAATTTGTCATGTTGAAAGTCTAGTGTGATCACCCCTTAAAACGATAGTTCACCAAAAAATGAAAATTCAGTCATTAATCACTCACACTCATGTCGCTCCAAACCCGTAAGACCTATGTTCATCTTCGGAACACAAATTAAGATATTTTAGATGAAATCTGAGAGCTTTCTGACCCTGCATAGATAGCAATGCAACTGACACGTTCAAGGCTTAGAAAGGTAGTAAGGACACTGTTAAAATAGACCAGTGGTTCAATCATTATGTTATGAAGCTACATAGACTAAAGTCGTTATTTTTGTTTTCTTTGCACACAAAATGTATTCTCGTAGCCTCATAAAATTACGGTTTAACCACTACATCTTGGAGACATCTATTTGATGTCTGCATTTACATCTGCAAGACATCTGCAAGACGTAGTTTGCTCATCTACAATACATCTATTGGACGTTTCCTATTAGCTGTCAAATAGACGTATATTAGATGTCTTCAAGATGTTTACGAATTAGAATGTATGTAAAACTGACATCTTGCAAGCATCTGCCAGACGTTTGTACTCAGCAGATGCTTTCCAGATCAAGAGATCTTTAAAAGACATCTTGCAGACATCTGGCAGACATTGTACACAGCAGATGCTTTCCAGATCAAGAGATCTTGAACAGACATCTAGCAGACGTACGTGTGTTATCTGGGTACCCTGATAGCACACGTACATCTCGGAGACATCTATTTGACGTCTGCATTTACATTTGCTAATCTGCAATACGTCTATTGGACGTTTTTTATCAGTCTATTAGATGTCTTTAAGATGTTTATGATTTAGAATGTATGTAAAACTCAGGAGATCAAGAGATCTTTAACAGACATCTTGCAGACATACTTGTTCTATCTGGGTAAGCTCTCGGATTTCATCAAAAACATCTTCATTCTTCGTTCCGAAGATGAACGAAGGTCTTACGGGTTTGGAACAACATGAGGGTGAGTAATTAAAGACAGAATTTAAATTTTTGGGTAAGCTATCTATTTAAAACATCCACATACTAAAGTAATGTAAGCAATGTGCATAAAGGAAGGGCCTTTCTTTGCATGCAAAGGTAAAAAACACAGTTTTACAATATCATTTAAAAACTAACTTTCAGTAAGTATTTTTTCAAAATTTCTTAATTTTTTTTTCAAATCATTCAGACCAGTCCTACAGTAAACATGAAGTAGTCCAACATCACTGTGATGGGACTTCCCTGTTTGTTATATTCATACTGCAAACTGAATTTGCATCAGCCTTTCCAAACATTTCACACTCCTTCAAAAGCACATCCCGGTTACCCAGAGCCCCTTTAGTGATGCTCGCGCTCCCGAAAGAGTGAAGGAAGAGAGAGGACAGCGAGGGGAGGGTCCCTGCTGACAGGAGGAGTATCCGTGTGAGGAACGCAATGTCTTACTTGCCTTGTGTTACATGTTGGCATGGCAGCAGTAGATCAGAACTACTGAACAAATTATGAGCGCAGACTTAACGATCTTACGGGCCCCTAGCTGGGGGACAAAGTGGGGGAACAAAAAATGAAAGAGCTGTGAGTTTCAAAGCAGTAACAGTGACTGCAAGAAAGAAAATATATGAGAATATGAAAGAAATTAATACCAGGGTACATTCAGCTCCAATTGATTAAGTAAGTTAGTTAGCTACATTCCAATTAGATTAATGAGGTGCACAATTACCCAAACCCCCTCGGTAGTGTCTGCAATAGAAACAAGACACTTTTTGCAGCTGACTTCTGAAATATGGTGTCTTCTATCTTCTAACTTCTATCTTAACTTACATTTACACCTATCAATCAACTTTGTTCACACTGCAGTCAAATGTGGCCCAAATCATTCTCATGTGACTATGGGGGCGCCATTATTTCGATGACGTGAAATGGTTGCACTCGGTGAGTTACTGGTGCTACAGTACATGTTGCTATTTTTACCGCAACATAACTCAGAAAATAAAATACTGATACAATGCCACTTTGTGTGGCTTTCGGTTGTAATTCCTAGTGATAAGAAGAGAATAAAAGAATGGGAAGATGCCTGTGGACGAATAAAACTTCCTAAAGACCAGCGTCTTTGTTCTCTCCACTTTAGCTTTAATGCCTTTGAGGCTTTTAGTAGACCACAGCTACTGAAAGATCTTACAAACGGCAGAGACAAGAAACACTAGATGCCATCCTGGCAGGATGTAAACATGCCGACGCTTGTCATGACACTACCCCTGAAGTTTCTCAGCATGGATTTCACTCGATATCCAGGGGCATTAAGACTCTTTGGGGGGAAAATTGACGGTACAGCATATACTATCAATGGTATGGCGATTGTAAATGTTGCTTATGCTGTGTTGCAGTAAAAACAGCAACAGGTAGCGCCAGTAGCTCACGGAGTGCAACCATTTGACATTTTATTTTAGCTTTATTACAATGTACAATTTTAGAAACTTAGAATAGCTTGGCCTTTGGGTATACATTTGTTACAGTCAAAAATTTGGAATGGACTTGAGCACAACATTTGAATTGGGCACATATGTTTGCAGTGTGAACGTAGCCTAAATCTTAACATATCTATTTCACTATTTCAGTTTGGTCTTAAAAGTAAAAAAATAAATAAAAATAAACTAACTATGAGGTTAAAAAGTATTTGAGTGTAATGGCTGGTGATGAGTTACACTAGCGGGATATCAGCTACAGGCTGTCTGTACGTCAATAAAGTAATACGTACTAATTCCACACAAATATTTGGTCATGTACTGACAAACACAATTTTGAATGGGCACATGAAAATAGGTTACTCTTTGTTATAGTGTAGACAACCATAGATCTTAGGTCTTTGCAAAGATATTTACAGTAATTTAAAAGATAATAAATGATACATGTCTTGATGATACAATGTTTAGGAAAAAACTGGGATAAAACCTGTTTATGTTTCGTACATCAGGATATCGTTGGTTAAGATGAAATTTGTGACTAAAGATGTACTGATACATGTACTGTAACATGCCCTTAAATACAAAGAGTTGGCTGTAAACTTGTCTCAATACTTGATTTATTCTTTGATTAGCAATTATAATCATACCTGATCATCATTGAGATAATTTGGCAGACCTCCAATGAAGAGTTTATGAGGGGAGTCCGGCACAACTGTGGACACAACACCTAAAAAGAAGACATCAGGATTTAAATGCCCTGTTTTAGACAGTTTTCTAAGTTTTCAAAATAATTATCTCAGTAATTAGTTTCAAAGACTTCCTACTCAACCAATTGTGTGGCCTTACTGACTCAACCAATGGCACCAGTTTGGGGCGTGTCAGACAGACTGATGATCCCACCCCAGACTGACACGTTGAGTCAATGTCGTTTTGTCCGATTAAGAACATTTACTGAAATTCTATTGGAAGTCTTCAAACAAAGTCAACGCACTGTTTAAAACTCAAGTGATCTAAAACAGAGATCTGACAAGAGTCTTGACCTGGAACGTGAAAGGCAGGCTGCTCAGAGATGCCAGGCAGAGGGCGGTAGTCATGTGGACGTCTGATCTTCAGCGACTGTCCTTGAAAGATAATGCCATCAAATGCCATGGCCTGAGTGGTTTCATCCACTGATCGAAACTGGGGAAGACAGACAGACAGCTTCTGTCAAGAGTAGCTCTGGGCAACCCAGCCTAATTAAATGGAATGTTGTCCTGTGTATCACCAAAACATCTCTCACTGTTGGCCTAGAACCTCATTTCAGAGGATTTTGTACAGCGTAAGTTGTCTTCCAATGCCGTCCAATGCACAAGGAGCATATAAAATAGGTGGAGCTGGGGAGGTGGAGGGTTTTATACAAACTATGAAAGTGTGTTGTGAAAAGCTCTAGTGAATGCTAACCAGCTATTTAAAATGTAAAGCAGCAAGCTTATTGGCTGTCTATGCAATATGAACCAATCAGGTTTAACGCTGTGAATATCATCAGTTTGCGTTAAGAACCCATCAGCCTGTGCCATCTAGAGTTTTATGACAGAACTTGGCATTTATTTTGTTATGCTATTATTTGGTGAAAATGCATTGGCATGGTTCAAATCGTACTTACCTGACCGCCATCAATTCGTGGCAGTGAATGAAGAGGTATCATATCGATCACAAGTGCAGTATGGGGTACCTCAAGGCTCAGTACTAGGGCCATTACTTTTTACACTTTACATGTTACCCTTGGAAGATATCGTCAGGAAACATGGTGTTAGCTTTCACTGTTATGCTCATGATACTCAGCTCTGTAATTCTTTGCGGCCCAGCGAAACATACCAATTTAAAAATTGGAAAAACTGGATGATGAGTCATTTCTTACCGCTAAATTCTGAAAAAAACTGAGATGTTAATAACTGTACCTAAAACCTCCACGTGTAATAACTAGAACCAGAAAGTATGACACATATTAGCCCGGTTCTGTCAACACCGCACTGGCTTCCTACTAAACATTGTATGGATTTTAAAATCTTGCTAATTACTTATAAAGCCTTCAATGGTTTAGCTCCTCAGTACTTGAAGGAAGGAGGTGAAGTGAGGCCAAGTATGGTGACCCATACTAGGAATTTGTGCTCTGCATTTAACCCATCCAAGTGCACACACACAGTAGTGAACACGCACACACCAGGAGCAGTGGGCAGCCATTGCTGCGGTGCCAGGGGAGCAGTTTGGGGTATGGTGCCTTGCTCAAGGGACTCACCTCAGTCGTGGTATTGAGGGTGGAGAGAGCGCTGGTGATTCACTCCCCCCACCTACAATCCCTGCCGGACCTGAGACTCAAACCCGCAACCTTTGGGTTACAAATCCGACTCTCTAACCCCCCTGCATTAATTATGTCAACTGGAACCGGGAACACTTCCCATAACACCTGATATACTTGTTGAATCGTAAAAAGAATGGCACCTACTCTAATATTAGTCTGTTTTGTTCTTATTCCGGTAAACACCAGATCCAGTCTGTATCCAGATCAGATGGTCACTGCAGTCCGCCGGATCCAGTCTTTGCCCAGCTGGTGGATCAGCACTTAGAGACGACCTCTACAGCCCTGAATGTCAGCAAGGACCACGTCAACTAGATGAGCCCTAGAGATGGATCCCCAGTGAAGACCTCATCACCTAGACAGCCACTGGCGTAAGACCACAGGAACCTGAGGAGTACTCTCCAATCTGACTTGCTGCAACATGGAACAAACTGCTGGTTTCGTCTAACCAGAGGAGAACTGGCCCCCCAACTGAGCCTGGGTTCTCCCAAGGTTTTTTCTCCATTTCTGTCACCGATGGAGATTTGGTTCCTTGCCACTGTCGCCTCTGGCTTGCTTGGTTGAGGACACTTAATTTACAGTGATATCGTATATCATTTCAACCGAACTGAGCTGGATGATGACATCACTGAATTCAATGATGAGAGTTTGAGGTTGCATTAAGTGAGTGATATCTGTGTCTCACCTCTAAGAAAGCAAAGTTTTTGTCCTGGTTGATCTGCACTGCGAGCACAGGATTGCTGGGAGCTTGAGACAGCCCTGCCAGTCTCATCTGGGTATTAAAGAATTCAGCCATGGACTCCTAAGAAATAAAGGCAGTGCATTTCCAGAGAAATGTCTTTCATTATCAAAGTAATATATGGAGGAACATTTGACACTCTGCTCTTTGCATCAAGACACATATTAAAGGGTTAGTTCAACCGAAAATGAAAATTAGTTCATTATTTACTCACCCTCCAGGCATCCTAGGTGTATATGACTTCCTTGCATTTGGCGTAATATTATAAATCATCCTGGCACTTCCAAGCTTTATAATGTGTAATTAAAATGGAATAAAATGAGCAAATAATTGGCAAATTTTCATTTTTTTGGGTGAACTAACCCTTTAATTCTATAGTGCACAGTGGCAAACAAAGAATGCTAGTTATTACAAGTCTCATTTTGAGAAAAGAAAAAAAAAACTTGGCTAACTTTCACAATAGCTGATTTATAATGCACAAGAGGATGATAACTGAGCTGTGCAAACAACATGTTTTCCAATACACTATTTTGGGACACCTACCTCGGTGACGCCGAAAGGGATGTTGCCAACATACAGACGCCGTGCTTGCCTGGTCATCTGACTGCCAACGGTCGGCACTTGAGTGGGAGCGACTGCCAAGCCAGCATTCGTGGATGTTGCCAGTAAAGCAATACTGGGGATCTGACCAGCAGCTAGAGTACAAACACAACAAATGAAAGAATAGTAAAAAAAAAAAAAGAAAGACAATTATTTAATTGTTTGCACTGAAAAAATATTTAGGCAAAAATTTAAGATGTATGTATTTGAATTGCATATAATTTCCATCCATTTTGATTATACAGCGTTAACATTGCATGATTGCTCCAGCACTGCTTTAAAGGTTGCAAACGTAGAAGGTCGGCTTGTCAGTGCTTAGACCATACTCCGCACACACTGCAACAAGATGGTTTGCAGATGCGTTGTCCCAGAAGGAAGCTTCTTCTGAAGCTGGCTCACAAGAAAGCCTGCAAACAGTTTGCTGAAGACAACCTGTCCAAGAGCATGATTTACTGGAACCATGTCCTGTGGTCTGAGGAGACTATAGGATAAACTTGTTTGGCTCAGATGATGTCCAGCATGTGTGGCTATGCCCTGTTGAGGAGTATCAAGAAAATTGTGTCTTGCCTACAGTCAAGCATGGTTGTGGTAGCATCATGGTCTTGGGCTGCAGGAGTGCTGCTGGAATTTGGGAGCTGCAGTTCATTGATGGAAACATGGATTACATTATGTACTGTACATTCTGAAGCAGGACATGATGCCTTCCCTTTAGAAACTAGGCAGAACGGCAGTTTTCCAACATGATAACGATCCTAAACACACCACCAATATGACAGCTGCCTTGCTGAGGAAGCTGAAGGTGCTGAAGGTTAAAATACTTTTGTTTGTGATATAAAGCCTTATTTTTTTAAAAAGCAGAAGTTACTAAATCTCATTTTGTAGGCCTGTTTTAGGACAATTACTCTTAACTGTGATACTGAATTACTCATACTGCACCTTGCATGGCTTTGTACTGCATTGGAGTGATGTGCTCAAAGCCTGGAGGGGGGACATCCCAGTACTTGCACATCTTTTTCTTCCTTGTTCGACATGGCGAATAGCTGAGAAAAGAAAAATTAGAGCTTGGAGAAGATGCTGCAGACTTCATAAACAGCAGACGACACTGCATTTACTAATTCTACAGGCAACAAACAACTGAAACTGTAAGGGTGCAAGTGGCAGTTGTGATGGATGATGGCAGGTTGGTGTAGTGTGGTGTCTACAGTCACCTGTGCTTCTTATGACCTCTGGAGCTGCTCCTGTGGTCTCGACTCTTACGCTCTCGACTGCGACTGTGCTTTCCTCTGCTGCGACTGCTTCTGTCTTTACTCCAGCTGCGCAGTTTCTTACTGCGACCAGCAGAGCTACTGCGACTCCTTTTCTTGTGCCTCTCTCGCTCTCGCTCTGCATGAATAACGTTACAAATTGAAGTCAACAAGCACATTCAAATCAGAATTCTGTCATGCCTCAAGATCTAGAAATAAATAAATAGATAGTTCCCTGTGCAAAAGTCAGGAACACAATCGTAGGGGATTGATGGTGGTTATCAGGATGCAATCTCTGTTATGTTATGTGTCAATGATTATCATAAAAAAATGGGAAAACTGCACTTTTAAAATTTTTACAGTGTCTGTAAGAAGTATTAAAGATATCTTAGTGTCCTTTTAGATATTGGGTCTCAACAAACTTTCCTTTTGACTTTTGGATTTTTAAGGCTCTACATGGTTCGGTTCCAGAGATATTGGAATTTCAATATGGCTGCAGGGGTAAAATGTTAAATTGTACACATTATTAATGGTCAAAAACCCAATGTGGGTCAATTTGAAAAAAAAAAAAAAACATGATGCTTCTTTTCTCTTAAAGAGGAATGTCTGAAGAAGAAATAATGTTGAAACTAGAGATGTTTCTTCTGTCAAAACAACTACGTTGGTAATGCTTCTCTGAGTGCCATAAATATTCTTTTTCCAAAGTTTGCATGCCTATAACTCAAGAAGTATTAAAGATATCGCCATATGATTTTAGATTCTAGTTCTTAATAAAAGTTTCTTTTGAACACTTCATTTTCAAGGCCCTGCATCATTCAGTCCCAGAGATATTGGCATCTAAATGAGGCTCCATTTTCAGATTGTTGAATATTAACCATTTTCATGGCTTGAAAACCAAATGTTGGTCACTTTACATACAGCTGAATCTGATTGTATTTCAAGTGAAATGTCTGAAGAATAAGTAATGCTGAAACTGGAAATCTATCATGTTTCCCTTTATCAAAACAATTGTATAGGACATTCCTGTTTGAGTGTATGATTTTAGATTTTGGTTCCTAAGAAAATTTTCTTTTTGGAAAGAGGTTGTGTATGGTTTAATCTCAGAGATATTGAGATCTCAGTGCAGCTCTATGTCCAAATTTAGTATCCTATCCATTATCAGAAGCTGTTCAAATAAACAGAATCCCTTTTTCAATTATATATGAATCCTCCTATGACCTGGCGTCCCTATACGTGGACATGACATTTTTGGTTCTATGCACCATAATACTTAATTTGGTGTAATGGGAACCTGTGGACACTTACACTGCCATCTGGTGGTGTCAGAAGAGAAAAAAAAAACTTTACATAGAAATTTCAAGATGGCGGCAAACACATTTGAAAAGTCAGGCAGCCACACCAGACCAAAACATCCACAAGGCAAAGAAATCGAATAAAATGTAATTGTTGATTCTTGTTAAGTTCCGCACAATAGTGTAGTATGATCAGCATGCTAATTTGACAAATTTTCGTAACAGTAAAGATTTACTATTCCACTCAACTTGATGTACACATATGTGGACGATGAGACTTAGCTTCGTTTAAAATGTAAAAATGTTAGCAAAAAATTGTAATTGTGAAAACGTAGTTTGGGAAGAACTTGTTAGGAAACATCAATGTACAATAGTTTACAACATTATGAATTGACATTGCATGTGTGATAAATAACTTTACATTGATTTTTATTTGTTGAAAATGTAAATATGTTAGCAAAAAATGTAGTTTGAAAATTTACAATAGACTACAGCAGTATAAACTGACTTAGCATGCATGATAAATAACTACATGTGTGATAAATAACTGTTACATTCATTTTAATTTGTTGAAAATTTAACAATTTTAGCAAAAAATTACTGTGAAAAGTTGAAGAAGTTGAAACAGTTATATATGCAACAGAACTGACCTAGTACATTAACTAAAAATCATCAAAACATCAGTTAATTAATAGTTTCTGGGCAAAAATTGAAAAAGTCAGGAAACAATATCCTATAGCATTTGACACCTGACACTTTATTTGATATTTTATTACCTATCCAATTAAATTCATATTCATATTTTGATATGACTTTTTTTAGGCTACTGTAAAGGCACTAAATGTGTGTAAAATATTGTAAATTAGTGCTGTATAACAACACAGGCAAATAAATACATTCTTGTGGGTTCTTATGATTAAATGCATGTGAGTGACAGATGACAACAGTGCAAACTGTTTAAATATTATATGTTGAAAATCAAAATAAAGCGATTCATTTGTGTTTATTCAATGGCTGTATTAACACAGCAGCCTGGTGACAGTGTGCATAACAAATTCAATATTCATCAAAGTCGTTGTTTATGTGTATGAGGGACATGAAAGGCAGCTGTTTCGCAGACTGACCAATAGCAGCACAGCCAAACCTGCACACAGGACATGAACGCTGCGGATGTCTTTACAGTACTGTACCTTGTCGATTCTCGTTCAGCTGTTTCTCGAACTCCTCGAAATCAGACATGATCAGACCTGACGAAGCAGCAGGGGGTCATATGAGCAATAACTAATAAACACAGCCACTACACTGATGACGAATACTACAGAGCTTCCGCTTTCTCATCTGATAACGGTGACCCGATGGCACCATGTGAAGAAAACGTGTTTGTTTAGGAAATCAATCCCATTTGATACGAGACAGAGAAGCTTCTCTCCGCTGCAGGTCTGGCGTATGGGCGGGTCTAATCGCTGTGGGCGTCTAGTGCGGTTATTCTGATTGGTCGAGACTGCTGTCAGTTACTGATAGCCTACAAGCGGCTACACGTCTTGCAATTTTGTTTCATCCAAACAGGAAGAAACTAATATTTATAGCTGTTTAACTACACAAACTGAGGTTTCAACACTGCATAGAGAATATAATTCGATCATATCCATACATGCTATTAATGATAATGATAAGCTTTTTGCTTTTTACAGATTGAGACCTCAGTTAAACATAAATAAAACTAATTACTATTAAATGTTACGTAACACCTTCTATTTTTAATAGACAAGCTAAATCTTAGGTTAAATATTTGTCATAGCCAAAATTAAACGTGCAATTTCAACCCCAAATAGAAAGTATTTAAAAGATTCAAGTTTGTTACAAAAAGACCTGACCTTATGAACCCATTGAAATCTGTAGGAAAGTGTGGGGTTTTCAGTCATTATCTTTGATTAATAACATTCTGCTTTAAAGATGATCTGGAATTATTCTGGAATTTCTCAGAATTTGGAACTTTTCCTCTAAAATATGTCATCTGTCCTTTTTGTTGATGTTGAACTATGATATGGAGTGTAGTATGTCACTTGCATGGTCATTAATTCCTCAGCAATATTTTGGTAAACATTGGTTGGAATATGTAAAATTTAAGTTGGAATATTGGAAATCATCTTTAATATTAGAATCATTTTTAATTATTTCCAAAAAGTACAAATAAAAAAAGTGCTTCTGCATGTTTTATCAGTAACTAATAATGTAAAGTAAATATGAATCAAAACAAATATTTGAGATTTTCTAATTATATACAGATACATTTAAAAACAATTAACTAGGACAATTCAATTTTTATTTTCAGTCAGAAAATGGCAGTAAACCTCTCAATTAATGACAAAGAAACAGACACATTTAACATATGAAATTTACCGTCTAGCCTAATTCATATAGCAGATTTTAATTCGTGGACAAATTTGGGCATGAAGGTCTCAGGTGTTATCTGTAATGTTATTACATAATTTTTTTTTTAAATGTATTTACCTCTAAAAGCACTATATTTGTATGCAAAATGTGTATTTTATATTTAATACATTTTTTATACTTCAGTAAAAAAAAAAAAAAAAAAAAAATCACTGTAAATTCAACTTTCAAAGTTCAAAGATTTTAGCCAAAATCTAAAATTTGTGTGACATCTGGTGGCATATAATACCATATAAAAAATATAAATAGCCACTATATGGCTGTAGTGCTCAATGACTGCATATAGGCTGAAATCTATAAACCATTGTTGTAATGAACTTAACCTCTTAAGTTTTAGATTTCATCACAAGTTAAAATTGTAGAATAAAAAAAAAAAAAAACTTTTTTGTGAGACTATTAAAAAAATATGCTAACAGACAAATCTGACCATGCTAAAAGGAAAAGACAAAGTAGAAGACATAGTAATAATTTTGTTTTTCTCCCAAAAAGACAAAACAACAACAACAAAAAACATCAAATTTCAGTGGAACTCAAAAAAGTAAAATAGATGCATATGGGTTTGTGTGTGTGTGTGTGTGTGTGTGTGTGTTTGTGTGCACTTGTATAACTATCTTTGTGAGGGATGGTTTGAGGACAGTTTTGTAAAGTGAGGACATTTTGGTTGGTCCTCGATTTCTGAGACACATTTAAAGGCCTGTTTGAAGGTCGAGAATTGGTTTTAGGGAACAGGTTATAATTGGGTAAAGGTTAGGTTTAGGGTAAGGAGCTAGAGATTGCATTGTGTCAATGTATGTCCTTACAAAAACAGTTATAGAGTTGTGTGTAAGTATATGTGTTTGCTAAATTGAGAGTGCTGTATAGGCCCACCCCTTCATTTATGTATATGTATGATCTGCATTGTGTTGGATTTATTGACTTTCATATGACAATGCTCTGAAATTTAGTATTTCCCAATCATTTCCTATGGGTGCCCATTTTTGTCCATGAAGGACAAATTAAAGAAGTTTTTTTTTTAACCTAACTTTTGTTCAGTTGAGTCAATGTTTTACGTGTGTGTTCAGGTGGCAAACTTAAGAAAAGTCTTGTACCACTCAGATTAAGGAAACTACTAAAAAAAATATTGAGGGTTACATTATAACTTATGTTAAATATACTCTAGTTACTTATTTTTGTTTAATTACACTCATTTTATTACAGTATAATTCATCACAAGTGCTGAAACTGCACGAGGATTAAACTGGTTACTGGTGTTTTGGTGTGATAAATGAAAAGCCTAATGATGCAATCTGTAAAAATGTAGACACATAAGATTTTAGATTTTCTTCCAGTTGTTCTCCAAGTTAATATTTGGTCAACATTAACCTTGTGTACATATAACATGGGTTTGCCCTGATTAAAGTCAGTCTCAGTTTAAAGACTCAAGCCATTTTAAGCTACAAGCCAGAAACTCAACAACAGCTTCCCATGCTGCTATGTATACAAGCATAGGACGGCTTCAGCTGTGAGCTATAAAAAGCACTCAAACCCTGCCGTATTGCCATTTGTGTGAGTGTGTGCTGTTCAGAGTTGTGCAGTGAGCAGAGACAATAGTGGAGATGATCACAACCACTGATGCCTACAGCTAAAAAACAGACGTTTACATCAGAGATTCTTGTAGACTCATGTTACAGGTATGTAATAAAGAACATTACATAACATCTGAGCACTGTATAGTTGTGTGGTTGTATCTCGTTGTGTTTATTTTATGTCCTGTGTTCAAAACATGTTATTTCAGTGTTGTTAATACTGACTGGATATATTTTGTAATGATTTTTGTTTGTTTGCTTCTTAGTCACCCCTGCAATAATCCATATTTAGGCTGGGAATCCTTGGCTAATTCTAGGCTGGAATATATTTAGAGCTTTTCTCAAATAGTGTGAAGACATCGTGATAGACTTCAGAGGGTTTCACTTTGTGACTTACAAACAGGTATTGTTTAATATAATATATAGACTCTCAAAAATGTCTAGATTTGCTTTTCTAGGGCTGCGTTTACACTAGTGTGTTTTCATTTTAAAACGCATAACTTTTGCTGCGGTTACGCTGTCGTTTACACTTTTGAAAAAGACTTTTGAAAACGCTGCAGACCCCGTTTTGGTTTGGAAACTCTGGGGTTGTTGTTAAGTGTAAATGGACCAAAACGGAGACTTTTGAAAACGATGCTGTACCCATAGATATCCCTGCTGAAAATACATTTTTTCACCAGGGATGTATAAGTAGATTCCCCTTTCGTCCGCTCCAAGCACGTCTGCAGCGTTTTCAAACGTCTCCAATTTCACCAGAGTAGTGTAAACGACAGGCGTAACCGTAGCAAAAGTTTTATAATAAGTGTATATATTATATTAACTGCAATATTATACTAATTTAAACGCAGCCTTAGTTTCATATGCTATCTGTCCCATTTTTAGACATGTTTGGCTTATTTAAGATCAGATTTTTGTGAAAATGACTTTAATTCACATGCATCTAAATTCTTTTTCCATTGTTTAAGGTCTAACAGTACTGAAACACCATCATCAAGTGACATTATGGTGAGAAACTGTATATTTTAAAAGCAATTTGAAGCAAGATGTTCAAAATTAAATTAACCATTTGAAAATGTCATCTTTAAAATTATGTTGTTCCAAACTGGTATTACGTGGAGCACAAAATACATAATACAAATCAAATCATTGACCTTTTCGTGCTTTGGAATCCCTCCCTGGTTGCCATGAACTCCAATCTGTGATAGATTAGGACATTTATCAAACATGCTTTAGAATTTAAGTTTCACAGAAGAAAGTCATATGAGTTTGGAGGGAGCATATGACAAAATCAATTTTCTGTAGTCATTCCAATCACTAAACAATTTTATTGTATTTGCATTGTTTTTTTCTGTTTTAATGTCTCTTTCAGAGGCTGGATGTGACCTCAGTTTGGCTTGTGCTCTCAGTGGTGGTGGTCGCAGCTGGCGTCTTTTATCTCTACGGTCTGATTCTCAGGCATTTAGCCAAGACAACTGTGAGGAACAAAGTGGTGCTGATTACGGATTCTCTGTCAACACTTGGAAATGGTGCTGCTCTTTCAGAAATACTGGATCATTGCCGTCATGCAGTACTTTAAATATGCCTACAGTATATTGTAATTTAAGAAAGTATAAAAGGGTAAATTAAACTTTTTAAAAATAAGATCTTACTGTAAATATTACAACTTGGCAGGATAAAATTACAGCACTAAAGTTAGACATTGCTCAAACAGGTATTGAGAGTTATGAGAATGTCAGTAAGTCTATATTTTTAATCATCTTTTGAAATCTTTTCAAAGTGATTTCTGTAATTTTTCAAATATTTTATATCAAATACATTTGAGGTCAAAAAGCTTCCATACTCCTTGTAGAATCTGCAAACATTTAAATTATTTTACCACGATAAGATGGATCAAGATGTGTAAATTTTTCTTATTTTGCCTAAATATACTTTTTCATTTAGTACTGCCCTTCATAAGCTACAGAAGTTACAGCAGACAAAATTAGTAACATTTACCTTGATCTTCAAATTTAAAAAATGTTCACCCCAGCTCTTAATGCATTGTGTTTCCTTCTAAAGCATCAGTGAGTGTTTTAACCTTCTGTAATAGTTGAATATGAGTCCCAGCAAAATATGGATCTCAAAATCATAGTCATTGTTGGAAATGGTTTAAATACACAGAAATGCTGAAAAACCAAAGAATTTGTGGAACCTGAATGAATTTTCTGAAAAAAAGAAAAGAAAAAAAAAACAGTGGGCAGTTTAACTGTTCAAAACAAACAAGAGACATATGAACAACTATAACTAAATAAAAACACAGCTCCTCTAAAATGGTTTTGTGAGACTATGATGAAACGTGATATATTTGCAGATTAACTACATATTTGTTGTTTTAACATATTTTTTTTATATTGTGATCATTTTAGAATGTGCAAAACTCTTCCACACTGGAGGAGCCAGACTGATCCTTTGTGGAAGTAACTGGGAAAAGTTGCAGACTCTAGCTGAGAGGTTGATGAGTGAATCAGATCCAACACTTGTGAGTGCAGTGACAATATGAATGAACATGGTTTGAAACATCTAGAAATGTTTTTTTTTTTTAAGATTTTGGTTACAATATGTCAGTAGACTTGTTTCGATTCTGTGCTACTTTACCGCTTAGACATTTCCACCCAAACTAGTCGAGCTGGACTTCAGTGATATGGAGAGCGTTCCTGAGGTGATCTCTGAGATCCTGGAGTGTTACGGCTGTCTGGATGTACTCATCTTCAATAGCAGTATGAAGGTGAAGGCTCCTGTTCAATGTCTGTCCCTCGAGATGGACAGGATAGTCATGGATGTGAACTACTTTGGGCCGATCACGCTGGTTAAGGGTAAAACACCATTGTATTTCAAGCATGACAACTCTCTCAACAGTTTTAGCATGTTCATGGATATTTCAGTGTTAATGTTTTTTTCTTTTTTTTGGCTAAATGGATTTACTGGGCTGCTGCTGCAGAGCATGTATGACTACTTCCAATAAATAAATGTACAGACACACTGCTGTGAGCATGTAAGATATATTCATTAATAGTCCCATAGCCAATGTAGACAGGTGGAGATGGGGGATGTGGAGAGTTTCAGAAGAACCAGTTACAGTAAACATTGAACCAGACCATTAAATAAGTAGTTCTCAGGGACCAATCAGCTTGTGCCATGTAGTAAATTATGTGATTTCTAGCAGATTGCTTTAAAACAGACCTATCAGACTGTGCCATGTGGAGTTTCATGACTGAACTAGATATTTACTGTTGCAGGTGTTCTCCCATCACTGATCTCCAGAAGAACCGGTCACATTCTTCTAGTCAACAGCATTCAGGGGAAATTAACGGTGCCTTTCCGTGCCACCTGTGAGTTTTTGTGACTAGTTTACCTTAATATAAACATAAATGTTCATAACACTAATCAACAGTAATGAATATGTGACCTGGACCACAAAACCAGTCATAAGGTTAAATTTTACAAAACTGAGATGTATGCATCATATGAAAGCTCAATAAATAATCTTTCAATTGATGTATGGTTTGTTAGGATGGGACAATATTTGTCTGAGATACATCTATTTGAAAATCAGGAATCTGAGGGTGCAAAAAAATCAAAATACTGAGAAAATCACCTTTAAAGTTGTCCAAATTAAGTTCTTAACAATGCATTTTACGAATCAAAAATTACATTTTGATATATTTACAGTAGGAATTTTACAAAAAAATCTTCATGGAACATGATCTTTACTTAATTTCCTAATGATTTTTGGCATAAAAGAAAAATCAAAAATTTTGCCCCATCCAATGTATTTTTGGCTATTGCTACAAACATACCCCAGCGACTTAAGACTGGTTTTGTGGTCCAGGGTCACATATATCAATTGATGTCTTGAATATTTAGATATCTTTGTCAGTTTGTATGTTCTGTATTGTTCAGATGCTGCCTCCAAGCATGCCGTTCAGGCTTTCTTTGACTGTCTGCGGGCTGAGGTTCAGGAATATGGGATAACCGTCAGCATCGTCAACCACACTTTCATAAAAACTCCCAGCACAAACTCAGCAGATGAAATCACAGCAAAATCCATGTGGACAGGTGAGTGAACTACACTGACAGTTCAGCAAAGAACATGATTTGACGCTCATAACATCTTACTTGTTTGTTCACTAAATTGTCTTCGACGTTCTGTTTGGACACTGGCTGGAAACTGCAGACTTCAAACCCAAGTCCCTTGGTGTGACCCCTAAAGTGATGGCCACTGAGCTCCTGAGGACACTGAGCAGCAAGAAGAAGGAGATTTTAATGGCCCGCTCCATCCCTAAAGCAGCTCTCTATGTCAGATCTCTCTTCCCCAACCTGTTCTTCTCCATCATGGCAGCAGGAGTCAGAAACACTGCAGCTGTGGTGATGCCTGATGATTAAAGGACAATGGGTTTCACTAGAGCTTATTTACATAGGTTTTGCATACAATTGAATAATGTGTCACTGTGCTGTGCTCAAATCAGGAGATGATGATGAAGTCAGTATGACTGTGGATTGGCTGTGACTTTGTGAGTTTTGTTAAAAACAAAGAAATAAACATGAAATCAGTCAATATCCACATATAAACCAACATGAAGTTTTTCTTCACAACCAATCTATTGTTTTATTTAATATATAGCAATTAAAATTCAGATGTAATGTTTAAATTGGGTCATATGTGAGGATCTAAGGCTGTAGTTATTTGGTGGTGGTGAGATGTGACAGATGAATGAACAACATTACAGCGCCATCTTCTGGTATTGTCCCGGCCTGTCTGGTGACGTCACATCATGGCGCGCTACATACTGTCTCCAAGCAGTATCTTTCGGTTCACTCAAGGATATAAAAACAGTCAGCGACTCAGCAAATGCTGTGGATGTGTGTACCTCTCGAATATAAATGTAATACACGATAGACCGAATCAGCGTTTCACAGTTGCTCTTGACTGCGGCGGTAAGAGAAATAACGTTTTCATGTCATTCCGACTTTTTGTCTCAAAACTCAGTGAGCTGCCTTTGGACGACATTATTGACCATCAAAACACATGATTCATAACACGCTGTTAACTAGCTGGTCAACACTCTCAGACAGGATCAATTCAAATTCTATACGATTTTATGGTAATAATAACAATACTTTCCCTTGCCATCTGAATCAGGAGCAGTGAGTAGTGCAGTATTGAAATACACTGTCAGTCATGATCAGCAGGTGGAGTTGATCTCTACAGAGGTTCCTGAATCACACAGGGGTAAAGGTGTAGCAGCTCACCTGGCAAAGGTGAAATCACTCTACTGCTTTCCTCAGTTCTTCATGACCTGTTGTTTCCTGTAACTCAGTAATGAATTTCTCTCTCTCTGTTTTCTTCTTAGGCTGCTCTGGATTTTGTTGTTGAAGAGAAGTTGACAGCGAGGATATCTTGTTGGTACATTAGAAAATATGTAGATGAAAATCCACATCTTGGATACCAGGCTTATATTGAAAATAAATAAATAAAGGAAGATTTAAACAATGCCTTATCAGAAGATTTTACCTCCTTTGCAACTCGACTCCTTGCAGACTAATGACAGGATGAACAGAGTTTTTGGAGCCTACAAGTTCACTAACTTTTTAAAGCTTTTATTTTTTTATTTTTTTATTTATTTTATCTAAAGTACAGCAAAAACAGTAACATTTTAAAATATTTTACCATTTAAAAACAACTGTTTTCAATTTGAATGTATTTTCAAATGTAATTTCTACCTGTGATTCCAAAGCTGAATTTTAAGCATTTACTTCAGTCACATCCTTTAGAATTAATCCTAATATTCCGATTTGCTGCTTAAAAACATTTATTAATATTATTATTTTGATTTCAGATTTGAAATGATGAATAGAAAGTTCAAAAGAACTGCATTAATCTCAAATAGTAATTTCAAATAGTACAAATATTTCACAATATTACTGCTTTGCTGTATTTTGGATCAAATAAATGCAGGCTTGGGGAGCAAAAGAGAATAAAGCATTAAAATCCATCTGTCCAAAAACTGTTGACTGGTAGTGTACAAGAGAGATACAAACAAACACATCAGCAAATGGTCAAGCGTACAAACGTATGACTTAATCCATGCGGCAATCCTTTCCTAAGAGTGTTGAAATATTAAATTTATCAGATATTTTATTCTAAACCTGTTTGTCATCTGTTAACTTCCATTTGGAAAAAAAAATGAAGATTTTTCTATCAAGTTACCATCTCAGTTGCTATCCAGAACATTAACAAAATAGTCCATGTGACATCAGTGGTTCAACCGTAATTTTATGAAGCTATGAGAATACTTTTTGTGCACATAAAAAAAATTATTTAACGACTTTACAAACAACTACCCAGATAGCACACGCACGTCTGCAAGATGTCTGTTAAATATCTCTTGATCTGGAAAGCATCTGCTGTGTACAAACATCTGGCAGAGGTTTACAAACATTCTAAATCATAAACTAATAGACGTCTGTTTGACACCTGATAGGAAACATCCAAAAGACATATTGCAGATGAGCAAACTACATCTTGCAGATGTCAAATACACGTTGCTATTGCAAATTGCTTTGAAACACCCTAGCAATCCCAAGAAATCATGTTGTTACTACTGTTAATATGATTACTATCATCATCATCATCATTAGGCTAATTATTAATATATTGTTATTTTAATTTAAAAGGTGTTGTTCAATAATTCCAGGTTATACATCTTCACTATTTGTTAAAACCTATGTGTAATCACTCTGCTGGAATTATTAATAAGCTTGTTATTTTTATCATCTGAAGCACAAAGATTGTTGTGTTCCAAATTACAATGTTCCACCTTTTGAAAAGTAATGAGTAAAGTATTTTTTTCAATTTAAAAATGTAATTTCACAGTTTAAATTCACATTTTATTACATGAATACATCACAAACATAAGGTGTCCTGCAATGCTCATTCAAAATCAATTTATCTGTCAGAAAAAAATTATTTAAATTTTTGCTTTTGAAATGAGTAGCCTAAATAGAGTTTTCTTAATGTCATTTTAAGTGGCACTCTGTGATATGTATTATTTGTTAGTTGTAATGTTTTATTATTTATTTATTTAAGCCTGCTGTGGCAAGTATAGCATAGTACGTCGCCTACATTCCAACGTCATCATGTTCAGTCCGACTTGATGTGCTTCCTGCTGTCTGGTTTTGCGGATCTCAGTAGTGATGGGATTTATGGCTCTTTGAGGGGATCCGGATCTTGGCGATCCATTCCTTTCAAAGAGCCGTTAAAAAGAAAATAATCACTGGGAGGAATGATGAGGTGAGATTTGTAGTCAAATAATTAAAACTAAAATATGACACACCAATATATGAGTTTGAATTATTCTGAAATATTGATTATTACCTCATTTGTCATGTGTGGACTATATTCTATAGGGTTGCACAACATCCCTCGGCTTAGACAGTGACATCACTATTATGGATTTACCTTAAGTATAAAGTGTGTGTATGTGTAAAGCTATGTTGACTTATGTTATTCATACAATACCTACTCACAAATAAACATCAAAAACAAAGCCGGCCCCAATTAATTTCTGTGCAAAACAGCTTTTACAACAAACACTTCCACACAAGAACATTGTTATCACACAGGAACATTTTGATAAAAAAAAATAAACAATTTAAAGTTTTAAATATATACTGTAGGCAAAATTAGAATAAATAAAATGGAAAGTCTACATACAGTCAACTATTACTACTATTACTACTGTAAACTTTGCAAATAGGAGATCAGCCCCTTCAAGTTTTAAATGAACAATAACAAAGTGGGCTGCAATGAATGTCTATGCAAAACAGCTTTTAGTGAAAAAATTCTATACAAGTACAGTATCACAAAAGAACATTTTGATAGATAACAAAAGTACTTAAAGTATTAGACATATAGATACTGTCCCGCGGAGGAGCTAATTTGTGTGCATCTGTGTGAAACACGCATAGGAAAGAAAGAACGGCTCCCTCCGAGCCGCGACTCGGCTCCCATCGTTCATGTTTATGAGCCGTTCAAAAGAATCGGTTCGTTCGCGAACGTCACAACTCTAGAACTCAGCTCTCCTCATAAAGTGAAACCGAAACTTATCATGATCACACCAGACGCCATTTCGAATAAGTCGAAATCAACAATATCATCGGTAAGTTCGTTAAAACATTTAACAGCAGTGTAATACAAGTCAATTTCAAAATAAATAAGGACCTTTTGCGTTTAAACAGACCGTAAGTCGAAGTCAAACACGTCAAAGATGATCGTTACTCCTGAAAACGACGAGAAGAGCAGCACCGGTTAAAACAGTTTCTATCTTTGGGCCTGTACTTCCAACTGTATTTTCTATGTCAGTCACATTAATCCTAGTCCTAAGAAAACTCTTTTAAAGTTTAACAATTCGGTTACCTTGAGTTTTGTGCTAGTTAATCGTTTGACATTCGCGAAAATAGCCGTTATATTCTCCGCTTTTTGTCACATAGGCCTACTTAGGCCAGACCAACTTGGAAATCATTGGTGGACGAAAAACACAAAAAAGTACAAACATTCGCGGTATAGGCTAACAATAAAGCCTTCCCTAAATATGTTATACCCTTTTATTCTTGCTGGGTCGGACATCGGATATTTAAACAAATAAGGTAAAACTAAATGTGTGCTGACAAACAGACGTCACATAGGCCAAAATATTGTAACATATTAAGAAAAACACTTACTAGTTTTATATAATTTAACGATGCTTTGACAGCGGGGAAGATGCATGTGCATCATTTTGTGTTATGTTTATTTTATTGTTTTTTTTTTTTTTCAGACAGTGATAAACTCCTGTGGACTTGTCAGTATTTAAGCCTTTTATACAGTAGGGTTAAACAGCTTGCTCATTTACAGAAGATTTAGTTCACAAACAGTTGACAGTCATGTCAATCCTAAAATTTGGCATTAATAACTTACTTTATGTGCCAGTCAGTTGTGCGCACTCAAGCTCTGAGGATCTCCGTTGTTGACTCTTTTTTTAGTCGAGTGGTTTTCAGTCCTGGTCCTGGGGACCCACTGCTCTGCACATGTCACATGTCTTCTTACCTGACACACTCAGTTCAGTACAGTTGAGTAAAATTTGACAAGAAATTATAATGCAAACAACATTCTTCATGGCCTTATTGTGGTGTTGGCTGATGTAGTGATGGATATTGATTGCTGACCATGGCAACCATGTTTTTGATAAGTCTGGAAAGTCTTCAAATAAAGTTTACGTGAATGTTCAGACAAAATTTTAAAATGAAGGGATACCAAACGTGACATTTAAATCATAAGATGTGGCTCTCCATTAACAAAAAGTAAACTTGTGATTGAGATGCGAGTAGAGTTGACGCGACAGCTCAATGAGCATTCAGAATGATACATGAACTGCTAGGCCAGCTACTGTTTCACATCTTCGTTGATTAAATTATTAACACTTTTTCTTTTACATGATATTAATAAAATCATAGTGTATATTTAAACTAAGTGCAAATAGTCTGCCTAGTTAGCAGAGGCTATTTACACTAACTCTGCACACCAATGTGTGATTGGGTGAATTCTCCTTTTTCAAAACTACCACTTTGTAAAAAGATTAGATTAGATTCAGATTCAACTTTATTGTCATTACATATGTACAAGTACACGGCAACAAAATGCAGTTTAGGTCTAACCAGGAGTGCAATAAGCAGCAAGTGCAGGATATAGGTATATTTTATAAGTTATAAGTGCACTTATAGGAGATATGTGCAGGGAGAAGCTATGGATAATATTTACAGTACTGTCAGCATAATTTACAGATGATAATTAACTACAATTAGAATGTACAAAACATAGAGGAACACAATATACAGGTTGCTATTAACTATAATATAAATTGCAGGTAGATATGAACATAATATACAGGTTACTGTTTACTGAAGCAGGAATTTACAAATAGACATGCATAGATATAGGTTTATCACAAATGTACAATATGTATGTGTGCAATGGAAACATTTACAAATGGGTATGTACAGGCGCAGAGGTGTCAGTGGGGGGCAGAGTTCAATAAGGAGACAGCTCTGGGAAAGAAGCTGTTCCTCAGTCTGCTAGTTCTTGTACTGGTGCATCTGAAGCGCCTGCCGGAAGGCAGGAGAGAAAACAGTTTGTGGGCGGGGTGAGAGGAATCCTTAATAATACTGCATGCTCGACGCAGACAGTGTTTCTTCTGAATGTCCTCAATGGATGGGAGTGGAGTCCCTAGGATGCGTTGGGCAGATTTCACCACCCGCTGCAGTGCCTTACGCTCCGCAACAGAGCAGCTTCCGTACCAGACTGTGACACAATTCGTAAGGATGCTTTCTATTGTGCAGCGATAGAAGTTCACCAGGATAGCTGAGGACAGCTGGTTCTTCTTAAGTGTTCTCAAGAAGAAGAGGCGCTGGTGAGCCTTCTTGACCAGGCTGGAGGTGTTGGTGGTCCAGGATAGATCCTCTGAAATGTGGGTCCCCAGAAACTTGAAGGAAGAAACAGGCTCAACAGCCATGTTGATGTGGATGGGTTTGTGTGAACCTCTTCTCCCCTTCCTGAAGTCCACAATGAACTCCTTCGTCTCGGTGGTGTTATGGAGCAGATTATTAAAGGCATTTGTTTTAAATAAAAATTAAAGCAACACTAAGTAACTTTTCCCTCAACGCTCCCTCTACAAGAAGCGGAATTGTCCATTACCGCTGTCGTAAATAATTTAGCCTACCGTCGCGTCACATGCACGTTATTTGTTTGGAGGCTATCCAGGACCGGCTTTGGAAAAACGATGTCCAGTGACAAGGTAGAGTATGTTTCATACTTTATAAAAGTATGAAAACCTTTTGTGAAGCCTGCCGTAAAGCAAGTCGCATTTGTAGTCTCTTTTGAACTACAAAACCGCGACCCGACGACCCAAACTTACATAGTGCTGTTATGGCCGACAGAGGGTCGCAAAGCGAATACGAAAGTGCCGTTTCACCCTGTTATGAGTTGATGAACCACTGACACGAGTTCGGAAACATTATTTTAAGGTAAAAACAACTCTTTAGTGTTGATAATTCCGCTTCCAACCTGTAGAAGGAGCGTTGAGGGAAAAGTTACTTAGTGTATCAAAAGGTTGAATAAAATTATTGGGTAAGTGTTGGGAGTGCTTTATCATCCCAAAAATGTGGCTATATTGTACTATAATACTATAATACCATTCAAGAAGTGTCAATCTCCGAATGCGAATGAATGGACTCCATAGGACAAAATGTCATGGAGTTTTAATTCCAATGAAAAAAGCATGAACACTTAGCAATATCTTTATATAATAATTATAATAATGGAAATATGCTTTAGGAGCTATCCATCTTTACTCTCCTCACTATTACGTCGCATTCGGAGATCGACACTTCTTGACTGGCAAGATGGCTGCGAGTGGAAACCAAAACAGTGAAAGTGAGTTCTTCAAAACCTTTCTTTTTAGTAAACTCTGTGTACACAAACAATGTTCTCAATGCCCGAGTTCATGTGTAGAGAGCCAGGCGATACTTTGAGCAAAGTTTCATGGTGTGTCAAGCCTTCTTAGTGTTGTGAAAATATTGATTTTGATGCGCTCAAAGTAGTGCCCCTAGCACTTCCATTCACTGGCCATTTGACCAGAAAACAAAATCATGGTCAATCTTAAAAGTGGCTCTTTCCTCGTAATTATGCTTTAAGATGAAAGTTTGACTAGTTTACAATCCAAAAAAGAAACCTGATTGCATTTTGGCAAAAGTTTTCCTTTAAATCTTTATTTCTCTGTTTCCACATGCAGGTCTGAGTTTCTTTTATAGCAAGAAGCGAAGCAGACGAACAGCCTATAAAATGAGTGTGTATGTGGAGAGAGAGCAGGAGGCTCCTGTTGACACTCAGAGAGCAGCATCTCCAGGATTCAGCTGTGTGTCTATGAAGAGTAACAGATCCATGTATCAGCCCCCTAATCTCAGAGAAGTAGACACAGAGAGAGTATCATCTCCAGGATTCAGCTGTGTGTCTATGAAGAGTAACAGATCCATGTATCAGCCCCCTAATCTCAGAGAAGTAGACACAGAGAGAGTATCATCTCCAGGATTCAGCTGTGTGTCTATGAAGAGTAACAGATCCATGTATCAGCCCCCTAATCTCAGAGAAGTAGACACAGAGAGAGTATCATCTCCAAGATTCAGCTGTGTGTCTATGAAGAGTAACAACTCTATGTATCAGCCCCCTAATCTCAGAGAAGTAGACACAGAGAGAGTATCATCTCCAGGATTCAGCTGTGTGTCTATGAAGAGTAACAACTCTATGTATCAGCCCCCTAATCTCAGAGAAGTAGACACAGAGAGAGTATCATCTCCAGGATTCAGCTGTGTGTCTATGAAGAGTAACAGATCCATGTATCAGCCCCCTTATCTCAGAGAAGTAGACACAGAGAGAGTATCATCTCCAGGATTCAGCTGTGTGTCTATGAAGACTAACAGATCCATGTATCAGCCCCCTAATCTCAGAGAAGTAGACACAGAGAGAGTATCATCTCCAGGATTCAGCTGTGTGTCTATGAAGACTAACAGATCCATGTATCAGCCCCCTAATCTCAGAGAAGTTGACACAGAGAGAGTATCATCTCCAGGATTCAGCTGTGCGTCTATGAAGAGTAACAACTCTATGTATCAGCCCCCTAATCTCAGAGAAGTAGACACAGAGGCCATGTCTGAGCCTCCTGTTCTCAATGATGGACCTGCTGTGACCTTTGACCCTGTGTAAGTATCATGACAGTGGATGTGATTTTTTTTACAAACATAATGCTGCACTCACTGAGGTCCTGCTCTTTGAATGTTTCAAAAATAATAGACTCCTCATTAGAGTCATTTTAACTAGTTAAATTCCTTACACACCTGCATGATCACTGAAATGTAAACCATGCACTGCAAACATATTTAAGTCAAAAACATATTTAAAAACATTTGTACGGGGCCCCTTAAACGTTGTAGGTTAATGTGGCCTCCAACACTCTTTTTTGTTTTCTTTTCTGCAGGTAAATAAAACAACTGTTCAATTGACAGTATAAATGCTTGGAAATAATATTTAACATTTTCAAGTATATTCATTATTAGGGGTGGGACGATACAGGTAACTCACGATTCAATTCTGTGACGATATGTGGCCCACGATATCGATAATATCACGATTCGCGATATCTACGATATTCAATATATTGGAAGAAATTTCATCAACGATATATCACGATATATGTGACTGAAAAAGAAAAAAATACCCATAATAAGGAAATCTTAAAGGTCCCATATTGTACACATTTCTGGAGGTTTATTTTAGTTGTTGATGTCCTTAAGAATATATATTTGCGGTATAAGTGCCAAAATCCATCTCAATATATTTTTACAGCTCCTTTTTTAGGAGCTCTGTCAAAAACAGGTCGATTTTGAGGAGCGTCTCGCTGCAGCCTGCGGTGGACATCCAACCCCGCCCACATCCAAGTGTGACGCCAGACGCCGCGCCCATGTTCAAACACGTCACACATCCAACAAATTAAATAGTATTAACACATTAAAATAGTGATAATATGATTAGCAATGTTCACATTTGTGGACATATCTTTAGAGAATTAGATGAAAATGAAAATATGCTAAGTGTTACTTTTACAATAACAAAACTTAATTGTCCGTCTAAATCTGATCTTGTCTATGTCAAAATCGATTATAATTAACGTGAATTTATGTCATTACACAAACAAATAGGGTAAGGTTTAAATGTTTTATTACCAATTACCATTTTCCTAACTTTAATCAACCAAAGCAAACGTTTTACCGGATGTTTGAATGTAATTAGTTCCATATGAAAGATGACCTAGGTTTAATTTGTATTGTTTAATACAAACTGTTTTGTTTACATCCCCGATACATACTTCCGCAATTCTTGCACATGTGTACAACATCGGGATTCTTTTTTATTATTTTATTAAAGAATAATTGGACATTACAAAAATATTTATATAGAAATCCAGATACACAAAATACAAGCTTAATCTGTATACAGTAATACAATATGGAATAAGAGGGGGAAAAATAATAATAAAAAAATAAAAAATAAACTAATACCATAGAGAGAAAAAAAAAAAAAAAATAAATGTATAAATAAAAAGTAAATAAATAAACAAAAAACTAAATTAAAACCTAGAAACAACTAAACAATAGTTCAAATTTTCTTCCTTTTGCCTTACATATACAAAAATTATATTGTGGGAGCATAACCAGAACTCCGTGAAATGTAACAACAAATGTATTAATTTGTTTTAAAGACTTTTTAAAAACTTCTATTTCTGATAAAAATAAATTACATTTTGGTATAAATTTAGCAAATTTCTGTTTATGAATATAATATTTGCCTTGCAAAATGTAAAAGTTAACAACGTACTCAATCATTTTACTTTTATGAGAATAAGTACAGATAACATCTTTTAAAGAAAGCATATAATTAACATTTCTTTGCAGAAATAGAAAGGTGCTAACATCAGACCAAAAACTAAGAGACAATTCACAATTATAAAACAAATGACACAAGTCTTCCTCATGTGTGCTACAGAAACTGCAGGTATTATCAATGTCCATGAATTTAGAAAGAGCTACTTTACATGGAAACATTTCGTGAAGTATTTTGAAATGCACCGCTTTAAGGCTACCGATGGGGAGGGGAGTCACACGGTGACGCATTGACGTGAGCGTGGTGTCTGACGTCACACATGTATGTGGGCGGGGTTGGATGTCCACCGCAGGCTGCAGCGAGCCCTACTTGTCGATTTTGGCCCATCTAATTAATATTCATGAGCCTCTCTTCTGATTGGCCTGTTGTTTTCTGAGTGACGCACAACCAGGCCAATCACAGGTAACTACGGTCATGTATGCTGTAAGCGTAAGCGAGCTCAGAGCAATAGAGAGAGCTGATACTCAACAGGATATTTCAGAATGATCATTTAATGTTTTTTCTTTTTCAAACACCGAATGCAGTAAGCTACATAACTGTTGCTTTAGTAAAGCCCCTTTCACAATGCGCGCTGATTCTGGAAAATTACGGGAACGAGCGCTGTGTGAACAAAAGCCAGAACCATAAAGGCAGTGTTGTAGTAATGATGCACGTTATCAAGCGACTCTTCACGACAAAAAATACGTGCAAAGTGGAATGAAGCAGCGATCATCAGGCAGAGCCAGCTCCTCACTATCAGCACTGAAGCACAGTTTGTTCAGGTTAGTTTCAGTTTAGTGAAACGTACGCGTCGCATTACATCTCACATCCAAACGTCACATGTCTTTATGGTTTGTGTGTAAAGCACGCACAGATTCCGGAAAACAACTGTGAATGAACCAAATTAAACAACTCCGGAACAAATCATGGGACACATTATGCGTGTATTTACCGGAATCGCTGTGTGAAAGAGGCTGAAGTTGACGTGCCGCTGGTCTCTTATATTCACATTGTTCTGAAGCCTGTGTAATGATCGTAGCTTGACATCTATCGACTGAACAGGGTTTTCTCCACTTGTTTTCCTGTTGTTGTTGCTCAATAATGGAATGGATGCGTTGTTGTCTGGGGGTTTGACAAAAGGAGGGTGGGACGTTGGTTGGTGACTGAAGGCGGTGACTTGAGTCGATCGGATGTCACATCGTTACGGAAGTCACAGCTGCTTGTGAAAATGAACAGCTACTTTAAGCAGGCTGTGTGCAGTTTACTGTGGATTGACTGTTTTGAAACTCATATGGTAGTTACATAGCCCCTAGACCATAGTTATCATGAAAAAAGCCAGGAAATTTTGATTTTGACAATATGGGACCTTTAAGCATTTATTAATGCCAACATTTTCAACACTGTGCAAAGAAATATGCATTTGCATAATAACTCACTGCCTCCTGGTCTTAAATGTAAACGCTGTACAGCTAGACAGTTAAAAGTGCCTGAACATTAAAAAAACAACATGAACATTAACTAACATGTGTAAACCATGATACTGAAACGTCAGTAGTAAGTTACTGTAAAGTGCTTTATGTTAACCTGGACAGTGGTCT
Source organism: Garra rufa (assembly GCF_049309525.1). Lineage (NCBI taxonomy): Eukaryota > Metazoa > Chordata > Actinopteri > Cypriniformes > Cyprinidae > Garra > Garra rufa. Next base: position 61,308,389 of record NC_133361.1, read on the forward strand.
CATCAATGCATATTCTTCTTGAGGAACACTAACGCCTGTTTCACACATACTGCGTATGCAGTCCGTGTGCGATGCAGAAGCAGCACGGACTCGTTTTGCTTTCACACAGAACACGTTTTATAAACAACGTATTATTCAATGCACTTGAATGCACTTGCACACCGCTTCTGGGACGTACTGCCGGACAGCAACCGCGTGCAGTGTGAACGCTCTAATCCGTTAACATGGGTGCGGAAAAAAATGCTCAACGCATACGCACTGCAGACGGAGTATGTGTGAAACAGGCGTAACTGATCAGCATGCTCAACTAGCGGGTGCGTCTTTGTTTGGTTTTCGTTATTTTCCGCCATTTTTCTCACTTCTCTTTTTCTGCGCTTCTTCTCTGTTGTTGTTGTTAGATAACTTGTGTTCTTCACTGGCCGCTGCTTCTGCCACTTTACCCCTATTTACTCGAACAGCGCCCCCCGCAAACAGAATGGTAGATATTGGGTAGTGACAGTGACACTGACGACGGGTAAATTAATAATTTTGTGTTGTAATAAAATATCGATATTGGCCGTTAGTGTATCGATTATTTATTGCGACAGAGAGCACAACAATATATTGCAATATCGATTTTTTTTCCCACCCCTATTCATTATTTGTAGCAAGCCAGCCACAAAATAATCCCAGTAAACGTGTTTTCTTACTTTAATATAACACGAATCGCCATTTTATCACACAATATAAACAATAAATTTGTTATCAGCTCTTTAATATGGCATGAGATCACAGTATTCACCTCAGTTCATGCAGCATGTGAATCAATCATTTTTTTCCTCTTTTCTTCTCTTTTCCTTTCTTTACAGTCTATGTTGTCTACTAGTTCCAGCACATGATGAATGAATATCAGAAGACATGTTGAAAAAAATCAGAACAACTTAAAACGAATCCCATGTATTCAATCAAACAGTGTTTAAAAAATCGTCAATAACACAGCTTGTGAATATGGAATAACAATCGTAACATAACAGTTACCTCAGAAACGCCAACAATATAATTTTGTCAACCTTGTTTTATTTTCATAATCAGTCAGTTAACCAGACTTTTTTAGTAGGTGGAAATTTCACATTAATTAACTTAATTCACACAATATAACACAACTTCAATCTCCTAATTTTGACTTAATTATAATTAATTCAAAAATGCAAAAAGACAGAAAAAACCCCAAAACTGCTCACTCATTTTAGTTGTATTTAAATTCATCCACAATGTCCTTTTTGTTTAATTTAAGGCTTTGTGTTATTTTTTTTAAGAAAGAATGGCTTCTTTCGATAGTCTTTCGATAAAAGAGAATTAAAATGAAAGAAAGAGAATTAAAATGGGGCAGTTGTCGCTGAAACTATAGATGTGATACCGTTGTGATACAGTCTTTCCAACCAGCTAGCTACCAACCTCACACAAGTATTTTTTAAGCCCTTAAAGTGTACGATCACATCTGTGTAATTAGAATGTTAACAGCGTCTCGTGATCAACTACTAAATTCTCATCTGCTTTTCCTGGCACTGGGCGAGAGACGGACATGCTCAGCGCTTGGCATATCACAACTATTCAGTGTTTTCAACCAGATAATGCTTATTTTAGGTTTCAGATATTTATAAACACAGAAGCATTAGCAAAATATACATTTACAGTTTGTAAAATACACACTGATGTATAGGTGAGTGGCACTAATGATCCTTACAAATATAATTTGTTTTATTGATATCATATACACAGTGTAGGTAACAATAAAGTTTACTTTATTATTCTTCTCCCCATTCGCCAGAAACTTAATTTAATGTCTCGGGAGGAGAGGATGAATTTACATTTTGATTCAGCGCGAACTAACTTGGCGGCTCCCATCATCCGTTATAGATCAACTACCATGGTCATTATAAAAGTGTTTAAACCACTTATGTGGTTATGTTACTTGCACATATGTGTAAATCTGAATATCTGATTTTTTATAATATAATTAACACCTTTGTGAATATTTTGAATAAAAAAAGAAAAAGGAAATAAAAGTGAAAGTGTAAATGAAACTGTTTTAACAAACCAAATAGCTATCAGATCATGAAAAAACACATGGAGTAACCAGAAGAAAACAAGCCCTTTATTGCATAATTCATTATGGTAATCAATAAAAAAGTGGTTGTATAAAGTGAAATCTTCAGTAATTTGAATCTGTCAACATGCCATTTGATGTTAATTCATGTTTATTTTGTGCTATAACTAGTAGTAAAGCAGGAGAGTTGATCAATTCAGGTGTGCTGCGTGTTTCTGGTTAAACTGATATGTGGCTATAATGATCTCCAGATTGATATAAATTGCAATTATTGTTTAGAATTTGTGACAAAATCAACAGAACTTGAAAGCTGAGACCTTCTTCATATCAAATTAACATATCACATAGCTTATTGTAATTATTGGATGGGATGCATGCCAATAATAATGTTTAGTGATATTAAGTAATATTTATTATATTTGTAAAACTATTAGCTTTATCTGGGCCTATATCTTTGGATGTTGATGCCTCGGGTGCTGTAATATTTTAGATGTGTTCGCTGCTTTAGCCACCACTTTTCAATAGCATGTTTTACATATTGGATACCATCTACAACCACTCCTGGATAATTTTAGCCAAAATGGTCCCAAATTGCTTAATTTGCATTTTCACTGAAAACTAGGGAGATTGTGTTGTTCCAGTGTGATTTAATTTTGAGAGTTTCACATGTGCTTTTATAGACAGGCACCAGTGAACTCAGCTAGGGACATCCTCACAGACCATCCAGACTGAGGCCAAAGTAGTTGATCCCAGTCTGAAAGACTAATTTTCATGTATTTTGTAGTTTTCAACCATAGCTCACCAAGACCTGTTCACACCTGTGTTTATGTTAATTTATTGGAGCAGACTGATAATTTACAGAAAAAAAAATATTTCTTTCTTTTTTATATCTTTATATGTTTGAGTACCATCAGCAGGAAGAGAAAGAGAGCAGCTTCTCCACTGCAGCCCCCTGATCTCAGTGATGGATCCGATCCCTTTGATCCTGTGTGAGTATTTTTATGTAGAGTGAGACATTCAACACAAATAATTAATTTAATTTTTAGACAGAAAAAGTGCTCTCTTTTTAGAAGCAAAATTAATACAAAAATAAATTATATAAAGAAAGAAAATTGAAAAGAAAAAGTCAGTAGATTAATACATAATACTAATATAATATGAATACACATGAATATAGATGAACTTGTCCTATTGGCACCGATGAACACTGCTTTGCAAATGTGGTTGTGGTATGATTACAGATAAGATCATTTGATATTAGAAACATTAAATATTTTCTCTGTTTTGACAAAGGTCCTTTCTGATTGTTTCTCTTAATATCTTTTCAGTGGTTGGAGAGCTGACCAGATCAGAAATGTGTCCCCTCAGACCTTCCCATCCCCTTACTATCAGAACCACTTCAGACATCGTGACTCAGAAGCAGCCCAGCAGCTCGATTCTCACCAACCAGTGCATCATGATCTTCAGAGAGTCAAAGAACAGCACAAAATCAGCATGAAGTACAAGTATGAGAGCTTATTTGAGGGAATTAAACTACAAGAGAATCAAACCCTCCTGAACAGGATTTACACACAGCTGTACATCATAGAGGGAGAGAGTGAAGGGGTGAATGAAGAACATGAGGTGCTACGGATTGAGAAAGGTTACAAGACACTCCAAGACACTCCAATCAACTGCAATGACATCTTTAATCCTTTACTTGATCCAGGATATGAGGAGATGAGAAGAGAGAAGAAGGACAAAATAAAGACTGTTCTTACTAAAGGCATCGCAGGAATTGGAAAAACCGTCTCTGTGCAGAAGTTCATTCTGGATTGGGCTGAGGGAAAAGCCAATCAGGATGTAGATTTTATGTTTGTGCTTACATTTCGAGAGCTGAACTTGATTAAAGATCATCAGTACAGTCTTCACAGACTTATGATTGACTTTAATCCTGAACTCCAAGGTTTGGACTTAAAGATTTATGATGAATGTAAAGTTGTGTTCATCTTTGATGGTCTGGATGAAAGCAGAATCTCACTGATGTTTTCAGACAGTCAGAATGTTTCTGATGTGAATAAGGATTCACCAGTGGGTGTGTTGATGTCAAACCTCATGAAAGGAGATCTGCTTCCCTCTGCTCTCATCTGGATCACCACCAGACCAGCAGCAGCCAATCAGATCCCCTCTGAATACATCAACCGTGTGACAGAAATTCAGGGATTCAATGACCCTCAGAAAGAGGAATATTTCAGGAAGAGAATCAGTGATGAGCATCAAGCCAGCAGAATCATCTCACACATCAGAAGAGCAAGAAGTCTCCACATCATGTGTCACATACCCGTCTTCTGCTGGATCTCAGCCATTGTGCTTCAAAACCTCCTGAAACAAGATCACAGTGCAGAAATCCCTCAAACTCTGACAGAAATGTACATCTACTTCCTTCTTATTCAAACAAATATGAGGAACCAGAAGTATGAAGAGAGAGATCCAGAGAAACTCATGCAGTCCAACAGAGAAGTGATTGTAAAACTTGCTGAACTGGCCTTCAATCAGCTGATGAAGGGTAATGTGATGTTCTATGAGGAGGACCTGAAAGAAAGTGGCATAGACGTCTCTGATGCCTCAGTGTATTCTGGGATTTGTACTGAGATCTTCAGAGAGGAATCTGTATTTAATCACAGGAAGGTTTACAGCTTTGTACATCTGAGCTTTCAGGAGTTTTTTGCAGCACTGCATGTGTTTTACTGCTATTTACACAAGAACAGTGAGATTCTGAAAATGTTTCTAACAGGAAAGTCCAGAACTCAATGTGAAAATGTTCCTCTTGATGTTCTTCTGAAGGGAGCAATGAATAAAGCTTTAAAGAGTAAAAATGGACACATGGATCTTTTCCTTCGATTTCTTCATGGCATCTCACGGGAGTCCAATCAGAGACTCTTACAGGATGTACTGATACACACAGAGGACAACCCAGAGAGCATCAAGAAAATAATCCACAACCTTAAACGAGGTCAAAAAAACAATGTCAGTCCTGACAGATGGATAAATCTGTCACACTGCTTAATTGAGATGAAGGATAATTCTGTTGTTGAAGAAATGCAGGCATTTTTAGAATCTGGAACAAAAGAAAAAAGTCTTTCTCTTGCACAATGTTCAACTTTGGCAAACATAATCCTGATGTCAGAGGAGGTGCTGGATGAATTTGATCTTAAAAAATTCACCACCAAATCAAAAGATGGTGGACAGAGACTGCTACCTGCTATGAGGAACTGCAGAAAAGCTCTGTAAGTGTGAAAATGCAAACATGCAATAGTTTCAATCGCAAAAAAAAATTGATGCTAGCAACCTTTCACTCATGAAACATTTGCAATAATTAGTAAATAACATTTATCAAAAAATTGAAGGACAAAACCCTGTCCCAAATTTTTTTTCCATTCAAGAAGCCGTTTTATTAATGGATGTTACAACAGGGAAGACAATCACAAATTCTGTTTAATGCAGACTGCAGTGCTTTTGGTGATTCTGTGTATTTTGACAAAGTCAGCTCATTCATTCTTCAGGTTTTTCCAGCCTTGGCTTATGATTCTCTAAATACATATTTCAGCTAAAGTGCTAAATGTCAGTGAACTATTCAGAAAATGTTTACGTTTAAAAAAATAAGTCTTCATTCAAAATATTAAAATAAACACCCAGAGTACAAAACTCCATAGAGAGCCAAACCAAGGACACCTTTGCACTGTCTGATAATATTATCTGCGATCATATAATATTTTATTGACACATAAGGTCTGCTACACAAGGAATATTACCGTCTTGCAATCTCATGGATTCACCTGCTCACATGTTCTCCCTGTTTTCAGATTTATAGACTGTAATCTCACTGATCGACACTGTGAAATTGTGGCTTCAGTGTTACAATCATCAAACTCCCTGAGAGAACTGGACCTGAGTAACAATCACCTGCAGGATTCAGGAGTAGAGCTGCTTTGTACTGGACTGAAGAGTCCAACCTGTCAACTCAACATACTGAGGTTTGGCTTTCATACTGACTCAGATTTTAATGAAAAGAAAGTATATAAATATTAGTGCTGTCAAGCGATTAAAATTTTTGATCTAATTAAGTACATGGTGTGGCGATTAATTAATCTAATTAATCGCAGATACATACAGACATTACAAGAAGCAGCTTTTTACCAATTTTTATTGAATTCAAGCCTATAACCAGGGGTGCACATTTTCTTACCCTGGTTCTCATAAGAGTACCTGGAGATTTGGTTTGGTCCTCACACTACACATAGTTTGACCCATTAAATGTAAATAAATATAAAATTAATAATAGTGATAGTAATATACATTTTTTTAAATAAAATAGTAAACATAATAATAAAGTGTGGTAGTTGTATTATGTTTTAAAATAAAAAGAGAGAATTAAATACAATTGTTTTATATTAAACTTAAAAATTAAATGATATTATTTACTTATACAGATCTGGCCATTAAAAATGCGTCTTTTTTCACGCGGCAGCCTGCAATTCAGCACGCGTCGCCACGCGGCGGCCTGCAGGGGCTTTTTTAAGTTTTTTTAAAACGTTGTTGCGCTTCATATAATATCCACCAGGTGGCGCAAGGAACAACATTCTGTGGCCAAGCCCTGCACAAAGAGGGCTATTTGGACAGTATTTATGTCTGTTGTTTCAATATCTGGCGCCATAATCGGTAATTCATTCTGTATGTAACGGCAAAGTATTTATAATTTCGTTTCCTTTTTATTAAGTTAATTTAGAAAAAAAAATTGGAGCATTTTTGTTCGTTAAACGTAAGCTTTTTGTTTCTTAAAGACCAAGCGGCAGACAGTGAGTTGACCTACTCTTTCAATTTGCCTTCTCAAATCACGAATTGGCTAAACTAAAATCCATAGATTTAAAATAAAAGAAATAAATAATAATAGATATAAATATGCGCTATTAGGTGCATATCCAATCGTTTGTGCGGAGAGAGCAAAACACATTTTTAGGACATGAAGGCTCAAGCTCGATCAGTTACATTTTTTTTCAGTGGAAAATATTTAACCGTCATTTTTTTGTCAGACATGATAAATAAATATGTAGAAAGACTTAAATTACTACTTAACGAAAAAAACAAATAGAAAACAAAAACTGTTTTTATTATGTAGCTAGTCCATAGAGATGCATTTCTCTCTAAAGGCGCGCGTCCAACGAGGATATGAGGACTGTTAACTGCATCATCACTGACTCAGAAAACAGTAGTTTCTAAATAAATAATTAAAATATCTCCTTACTATTAGACAGTCATGGTATTTACTTTTGCCAGTGTTTTGTGGTAAGCTTTAAACAAGGAACCCTTCCAAGCTGTGCTGAACGTGCGCTCAATGCTGCTAACAGGACCGTCATGGTAGCCTGGTCTCGTGGTTCCTCCAGCGCTGCAATTTTTTTTTAAATCACCACTGAATGTCTAAAATATAATTTTAGCCCGCATTTGATCTTTGACGGACTAAAATGCAGGGCTGTAATACGTCTTAAAAGTGGAACATGGAAATATAATGGATGTACTGCGAAAAAGGTTTTATACTCGACATTGTTTCCAAATGGTTAAATGTGAGATTCTGGAAATGAGAATTAAATTTAGCGTGTCGGGTCGGGAAGAAAATTATTCTAAGTGGGTATATATAGGCTATATATTCTAAGGGTATATATATAGTTAGTATCATAGGCGGAGCGTGTGTAAGGCTGGGGAAGGCTTGACCTGGGGCCAAAAAATGCCACTAAATTGGACATATTCCCCTGCCCAAACAAAATCAAAATATTACGTCTGTTGACAATAAAATGAAAATGAATAGAAAATGTAAATTGCGGCATTACATTAAGATCAGAAAATCTGCACCGTAATTCTTTTTAGGCGTTTTTACAGTGTTATAACGAACCACACAATTATTAAAGTTTTACATATACTCTATGCCAGTATAATTTGTAATTATAATTATTTTATAGTATATTCTATAACATTATAATTTTAATAGAATTATAAAATAAATATAATCAGCCCTGTTTTAGGCTTTTCCTTAATTTTATATTTTAGACATTCATCAATAATGGAGATAAATAGAAAAATTTCTCGTCATTTCTAAATTGGACGTGCCTTTATATAGAAATATCTTTAAATCTTTAGGCCTACAGATTACATAATGAACGTTTCTATTTTCGATTTGAATTATTTCGTTTTAAAGTGGTAATTTAAAGCTTTCTATGTTCATTGTGAAGCGATGTTCAAGAACAGACGGCAGAAAGCGCATCTTCTGTTTTCCTTTATTTTATAAACGCATGAGTTGTTTATAGGCTATTGTGAGTGCACTAAAATAAAAATGGACCCGTTACAGGTCAGAATGATGTATTACTCCTATACCTTTATAAGCAAAAATGAAGAAATTATTTATTTATTTTCACACAAAAAAAGTGATTGCACTGGTGCCTCCATTTTTTTCACAACCTTTCAAACATCTAACCTCACAATTGTTAATGAGGGTCGTTCGTGTCACTTTTAAACTTGCCATTTCACCTTTCACCTTCCCCCCAACCTATGAATAAAGGTGAGAAGAGCTGGCTTGGCTCCATTTAGGTGAAGTGCTAGGGGTGTCTCATTTCTCGTTAGGTTGGAGGGGTAGGGGGAAGGGGAAGGGCCAGATAGGCCTCCAAACAAAGAATTTTCGGGACCTCATTTCAAACGAAGGGCTAAGAGAAATTTCCATTTTCCAACATGCCAGCTCACTCGAGCAAGCAGACTTATAAATATAGGTAATTTTTGCCATTAATAAGGATATTTATGACAATTTTTTATTATATGTATATTACCTTTAATCTTGTGTTTGTGTTTATGGTGTTGTTCTGTAAATAAACGTTTGCAAAAAATCGCTAAAGTTTGCTAGCAGATAGCACTGTTTGCACTGATTGAGATTACAAAATATATTTTTATGTCATATACACTTGACTGCAAGTTAGAAACATGGAAGGCCATGTGGCGAGGGAATTTCCCACACCCCAGTCATTTAAATCAGTACATAATAATGAAAAAAAAAAACTTACAATTAAAAAGAAGCAGATTTTTACGATCTGAAATTTCTTAAACCAGTGAACCCCTGTAAACATTTCAGTCCAAGGATCCAGTAAACCAATGCGCTCAAATTGAAAGTTCAAAAGGAAATTCAATGGAGTAGAATTTAACACTTTCTCAGAGTTAAATTTTAACACTTTCTGGAGTTAAAATATTAATCATTTGGAGAGTAATTTTAACTCTAAAATTTAGTTAATTATAATTTAAACTCTTTAACCAGTGTTAAAAACACTTCTTAGGGTAAACACAATATGTTTTATGTGGAAATGACTACACTGAAAGCCATACTCTCAACTAGCTGCTTTTATTTCAGGAAATACATAGATTGGATTTTGAAATTCCATGCATGTAAACACTTTGAAATTAACTGCTGTCATAAAATACTGTAAAATCTAACAGCAAAACATTTACATTTAATACATGTCTGCAGTGCCAACAAGAAATGTTTAGTAAAATTGTATACAGCATAGTCAAAAACACATCATTGCATTATATAAAATCAAACCTGAATAATTATAAAATAGTGCAGTAGTATTGTGTAACCAGAGGTAGATATACATCAGATGAAGTAACAAGAAACAACTCCACAGTGATACCAGGATACATTCCATGAATTAGTTTGAGGCGCCTGAATAAAAACAAAACTGAAAGCTGAAGGATGGAGCACAGAGGACAGAACTTAACATTTTGCTTAAATAAGAAAATTACTGCTTGTTCAACTGCCTTGCTCTCAGTTCTTTGACTTCAGTTGTACCTATATCATTATTATATACATTTGTCTTTAAAAAAAAAATATGTACAGGCTGGACAGAGCATCATGATACTTTACTTTACTTGAACAGCTCTTCAACAATACCCAAGGTTTCAGATGACTGACAAGGCGAAACTTCTCAGTCCAAGACGATGTAAAAGGTGGAAACCTGTGCTTTTGATGTCCCTGAGGAAAGATGATATGGCTGAGGGTTTTCTTTAGTGGCCAGATGATGGTCATCAATACTTTGGCATGACCGAAACACAAGATAAACATCCCTTTATAAACAATAGGCATTAAAGGAAGAGTCCACTTCCAGAACAAAAAAATACAGATAATTTACTCACCCGCTTGTCATCCAAGAGGTTCATGTCTTTCTTTTCTTTATTCAGTCACAAAGAAATAGTTTTTTTTTTAAGAAAAGATAATCGTTCAGACAAATGTAAATATATATATTTTTTTTCAATAACATTTTGAAGTATTATTTAATACTTACCAGTCCTTTGACATCCAAAAAGCAAGAAAACATGTCGTACATCAGCTGAGCCCTGGTCATCTTTTTTCAGTGTTGTTTTATCTCAAAAACTTCTGCTGGACTACACAATAACATCAACAACATGTTATTTACAAAATAAATCATAAAATTACAGTCACTTACTCTTTATTAACTGATTACTAAACATATAACTCACCTGAATTGAGAAAATCTGAGAAACAAATTTCGTCCAGTTTTACTACTACTTCCCTCCATCCAGCACTTCTGTCAACATCCTGACAATGAAGAGAAAACATGTAATTTAAAACAACCTGTTAGTGTGATTGAAAATGCAAAATGTTTAATATGAAAGCCACGAACTCTCATAGGTCACGAGTCACTACTAAAACATTTGTAACGTTAGCCGTTACGACTCAAAACATTGCAGGCATTACTTTACACGTTCATGGCTAAACTATGATCGTTTTTAGCCAGGGTAAAGTTAGACTTAGACACTTCAGTTTACTGACATTGCTAGATATTACCTCGTCTCGTCGGCATGACATTATGGAAGCTTAACAGAATGTTTCTTGAGCGAGTCGCAACTTAAATTTGACAGCAAAACACCCGTTTACAAAAAAATAAGGTGAACAGAAAGACGTAAGCTAATATTAGCTTGTTCACATCGAAAAAAAGTCCGCTCAAAACAGCCATGTTTTGCATCGGAGATTCATTCAACACAAAGTTCGCCGCGGTTATTGGCGTCAGTACACTAACGTAACAGCTATAATCAGCTGTCTGTCAGAAGATAAAGAACATTTTGGAGTTAGTTTTTTACGTACCTCATGACGAAGTAGACAACTTCATCAGTGGATCGTGTGGCAGAACCAGGCTCGTGTCATGGCGCGCTCCTGATGTAACGTTATTGTTAAAACGTGCCCCTGAACACCAATGAATGAACTCCGAAATACAACACAGCCAGGGAGTATCCCGTAACACAAAATGTTGTGAAAGTTAAAGAATAAACTCCAAAAATTTAACTCTTTCACACTTTTTTGCCTAACTCCTGATTTTCGAACTCCAGCAATTTGCTGTACACAAATGAAGCATTTACCCACTTCTCAAGGCACCACTACACCACAGATTTGCAATTTGCCGTGCATGTGATAACGCATTGTTTGTTTTGCTTACGGCCATATGTGTACATGTGAATGAACGGTGCGTACACCGTACATTTGTACTTTTTGCAACGCTACAACATTTTTTTCAACATCTTGAAATGTGTGATAAACATCGGCGCATGTCCTCTGATGTAACATTAAGAACTAGCGACAACGTATGATTACGTATAACAGTGTTGTAGTGGTTTCCCATTCCTTAGCTAAGCTAAGCTACAGCAGCAACACGGCAAAAGTAGTTTACTACATCTAAGCTATTTTTCAAAATGTAATTTTTCTACATGGTATGAACCATCATCTTACCAAATCAATGCTTTCTCAGTGGTCAATAAAATTGTCAGTCATACAGGCGTAAAAGTTCAGTTTAACGTTAATTGTTTATTCAACAACGCTTCCAAACCAATTTGGCAACAAAAATCAGCATCATTTACAGGGCTGGATTTATCTCATATTGTGAAATAGGCAAACAAAATTTTGGAGGGTTGAATTCTTTCTTTTAAAAAATGTTTTAAAAAAAAGGCACTTGTTTCTGAATATTAAACGAATAAAACAGGGGAAACACAACAATACTGAATAACTGAATAAACTAGCCATACAAAGATTGATTTCAAAGATTTCATGAGAGCCTGATTTTTTTAATTCTCAAAATTTATAGAACAGAACATGGAAGTTTGAAGTATCAAGAATATTATATCCGCTCCTCGAGTACAATACCTTTTTGGACGCCTTGAGAGAGAAATTTATCTTTACGGATTACATAAACGAGTTTTTGTTTTCAATTTGTTTTATTTCGTTAAGTAATAATTTAAAGCTTCCTATAGATATGATTATCATCTCTGTAGAAATTAATACAATATTAAATAATTATATAGGCGATGCTGTATATGCTAATGATGTCTGTGCGCAATGTAGACAGCATTCACAAGTTTATCATGAATAAACATTACATAAAGTACTTAAAATTTAATAGCCTCACAAGAAACATTTTATGCATCCCAGAGTCTTGTCCATTAACTGACCTTCTTTTTTTCCATAATATTTGTATTATTCGTTTATATTCGTTATTTTCACCTTTATTTTGATCTCTTTACAAAACATTCTGAATATTTTTATTTATTGTGAATCGCTTAATCTAAATAACATTCTGAATATTTGTATTTATTGTGAATCGCTTAATCTAAATAACTTTATGTATATATGCTATTTGCCATTTTGCAAACATTGTAAACGACAATTATGCCAATAAAGTTTTGACTTTTTGATTGTATTTATGCCCGTGTGTGACCATAAACGATTTACAAATGGAACTAATGATTCACTCGTCAATGAAACACTATAGGTTATCTATTAATTAGACGAATATTATATATATATATATATATATATATATATATATATATATGTATATGTATATGTTATATTCAACCTATTAACTGCATTCCAGTAAAAATCCCAGCCATGTAGCTTAATCAAAGCTTTAATGGCATGTCAGCATTTATCATTTAGATTCTGAATGTTAAAAGAGATCGAAATGATAGTAAAATTAACGAATATAAACGAATAATGTCCGAAGAAGATGTCCTCTTCAGGTCACCGTACAAACGAGTCATTCGGGCTTAGAGCGATGTTTGCTGCCGCTTCAGTTCAGTGCTTTACATGACTGCCCCCTACTGATCATGTCTTTCCTATGTCATTGTATTTTCCGTGTTCCCTTGGAATACACCGGCGTCACGCGAGACCACTTTACTTCCCGCGCGCATTTTAAATGGCCAGATCTGTATATATATATATATATATATATATATATTATATATATTATATATATGTGGTGGGCATAGATAATTTTTTAAAATCTAGATTAATCTCACTGTAATCTTGAAATTAATCTAGATTAAAATGGCTAATTTGAATTCTGCTGAAGGCATTCAGAATATGTGTGCTATCCAAATAATGACTAAAAGTAAGTTTTTGAGAATGGGTTTCAAGCCAGGTGGCGCATTAGACCAGGCCCTCATCTCCTGTTTCCAAAATGCATCACAAACTGCTTGACAATGGCATTTACAACAACATTAACTATACGAATTTTCGTAACCAAGTCCTTCTACGCAAAAGGCTGCGCGACGTGCGCGTTGCAGTTCACTAGTTCGCTTTTGCATATAATAAACAGCGTAAAAGTTAAGCGTGTTTGGCATGCTGTCCGGGAGAGGGCTCCGAGCTCGGTAGTCATTCCCGAGCCCGGGGCACTCCCCCTGCCCAGGGAGAGGGGTCCGAGCTCGGCCTTTGGCCCGAACCCAATAGCGCTCCCCCCCGGCTGGAGGTGAGGAGAAAATAAACAGGGGGGGTGGGAGGGATGCTGGAATCAGAGATAGCTGAAGGTAGGATTGCTTGGTTATTTAAAGGGACTGTAGTAATGGGATAGGGAGAGTGATTGCTGATGATGAATTGGCCGTGTTAATTATCTGCGCGAGCTCCTCCTGAAATTTGTTAATGAAACATCACTTCACTAGTTCGCTTTTGCATATAATAAACAGCGTAAAAGTTAAGCGTGTTTGGCATGCTGTCCGGGAGAGGGCTCCGAGCTCGGTAGTCATTCCCGAGCCCGGGGCACTCCCCCTGCCCAGGGAGAGGGGTCCGAGCTCAGCCTTTGGCCCGAACCCAATAGCGCTCCCCCAAAGTGCAAAATAACTGCAGGACAGCAGCCAGGTGGCCCCCCAAAAAGCTTAACTTGAGCTGGAGGGATGCTGGACGATTAGCGGCGGGGAAGCGCGGGAGGAGCTGCTGCGGGCACTGCTAGGGAAGGAAAAGCAAAGAGAACCTTATGTGGGGAGGCATTTAGGGGGAATGAAGAATGGCGTTTTCTTGGGGGTGGGTACTGCTGTGGCGTAGGGGAAACATGCTAGGTGCTCTAGGATGTGTGGGCTTTGCTGCGCTAAAGGGGACTGAGCGGGGGCTGCCGCGTGAAAGGGGGAATAAGCGGGGCGCTCTAGACAGAGCGGGCATTGTTGCGGCATGGGGAAATAAGCAGGGCGTTCTAGTGTGAGCGGGCACTGCTGCGTGAAAGGGGGAATAAGCGGGGCGCTCTAGTCAGAGCAGGCATTGCTGCAGCGTGGGAAAGTAAGCAGGGGCTGCGGCGAGAGCGGGCATTGCAGTGCGTGCGGGCACTGCTGTGGCATGGGGGAATAAGCGGGGCGCTCTAGCAAGAGCGGGCATTGCTGCGGCATGGGGGAATAAGCGGGGCGCTCTAGCGAGAGCGGGCAATGCAGCGGCGTGGGGAAACGAGCAGGGGCTGCGGTGAGAGCGGGCATTGCAGTGCGTAAAGGGAATGAGCGGGGCGTTCTAGAATGAGCAGGCGTTGCTGCGGCATGGGGGGAGCGAGCGGGGTGGCTTTAGCATGAGCAGGCGTTGCTGTTCTGTAAGGGGAATAAGCGGGGGCTTGAACAGGAGCCATGCGATGTTGAGCGTGACGGGAAAAGCGGGGCGAGCACTGCTGTGCGTAAGGGGGGCTCCAGCGGGGGCGCGCATTGCTGCGTGTATAGGGGATAAGCGGGGGCTTGAACAGGAGCCATGCGATGTTGAGCGTGACGGGAAAAGCGGGGCGAGCACTGCTGTGCGTAAGGGGGGCTCCAGCGGGGGCGCGCATTGCTGCGTGTATAGGGGATAAGCGGGGGCTTGAACAGGAGCCATGCGATGTTGAGCGTGATGGGAAAAGCGGGGCGAGCACTGCTGTGCGTAAGGGGGGCTCCAGCGGGGGCGTGCATTGCTGCGCGTATAGGGGGATAAGCGGGGGCTTGAACAGGAGCCATGCGATGTTGAGCGTGACGGGAAAAGCGGGGCGAGCACTGCTGTGCGTAAGGGGGGCTCCAGCGGGGGCGTGCATTGCTGCGCGTATAGGGGATAAGCGGGGGCTTGAACAGGAGCCATGCGATGTTGAGCGTGACGGGAAAAGCGGGGCGAGCACTGTTGTGCGTAAGGGGGGCTCCAGCGGGGGCGCGCATTGCTGCGCGTAGGGGAATAAGCTGGGGTTTTAACGAAGGCAGGATGTCCCAAGGAAAAGGGACGCAGAGGGGGCGGTTGAAGCGGCTAGAGATGGCGTGGACGGGGGTGGGCTGGCGGTAGAACGGGTTGGCCGATTAGGGTTTGGTGTGTTTCCCTGATAAAAAAGCGATCTGCTCGAATGTAGCTCTTGAAAGCTTCAGATGACCAGCGGCCGAGCGCTTGGATCTGCTGTTGGGAGAGACCTTTTTTTTTTGGGCGGCTGTAGTTGCTGCGCCTATGCGAAATGAATGGCTGGAGAAGTTATCGGCTGGGGTACCAGAGAGAAGCAAGACAGACTTCAGGTGCTTTTGGAACCAGAAGCGTGTGGCAGGGCGGTTGGCATCATCAGTAAAGAGGGGTCAGAGGGGAGGGAGGATTGGGATTTCCTGTGGCAAAGGAAGGCTAGGAGGGTTTGGAATGGTTGGAGGGGAGTTTGGAGGTTAAAAATATAAATGAAATGGCCCTTCTTTATTTGGTCTGTCTTGCTTTGTTTAATAAAGTAAGAGATGGTATCGCCGTCTAGCACGGTTTGGTCGGAGATGGTGGGGTGAATGGCTGGGTTAAAACTGGATGTAATGGCGAGCTCAGAGCATCTGAGGAAACCGAAAAAGCCAGGATGAACGTGGCGTCCAGTGTGCGGGCAGTGTGGATGGAATGGTAGCCTTTGCGGAGGGAGGAGATGCATTTGGTCAAAATATTTAAAGTGATAGGTTGTCTGGGGTCTGGGCGGTTGGGCTGGGTTTTTTGGATGCCTTTGATGAGAAGGGAGGTCTGGGAATTAGCTATATGAGGGGAAGGTGAGCCGTGAAACAGTTTATGAAAAAACTGAATACCGCTAAGGTATGCTTTGATGGAGCTAGCTTGGAGGTTTTTATGGGAATTGAGGTGGGAGATAAATGAGGTGACAGTGAGCAGGGAAAAATCGGGGAAAGGTAAGCTGTAGGCGGCGTGGAAAGTTTTAAAGCATTTCCACGCTGTAAGGTTGGATTGGAGAGTCCTGAGGGAGACTGCTTGGAGAATGGAGTCGATGGATGCTTCGAGAAGAGGCCTTAGGGGGAGGGTTATGGGAATATCAGTTCTGAATAAGGAGGGACTGGGGTTGGGAGCGGGTCCGCTTCTGGAGCCAGCGATCTGAATTTCTGAAAAACAAAACGAGAGAGAGAGTCAGCGATTTGATTCTTTGACCCGGGGATGTGTTTTGCAGTTATGATAAATTGGTCACGAGCTGAAATCCAAATCAAACATCTGAGCACGGGGGAGTGGGAACGGCCTTTGTTAATGCAGTGCACGGTAGCTGCGTTGTCGTATTGGACGACGATGCTGGTGGCGGACCATTCTTTGCCCCATAGGGAAGCTGCGGCCACTAATGGGTAAAGCTCAAATAGTGCTGAGGATGATAGCTGGAGGGGTAAATTTGCCAGGGGCAAATTAGCTATATGAGGGGAAGGTGAGCCGTGAAACAGTTTATGAAAAAACTGAATACCGCTAAGGTATGCTTTGATGGAGCTAGCTTGGAGGTTTTTATGGGAATTGAGGTGGGAGATAAATGAGGTGACAGTGAGCAGGGAAAAATCGGGGAAAGGTAAGCTGTAGGCGGCGTGGAAAGTTTTAAAGCATTTCCACACTGTAAGGTTGGATTGGAGAGTCCTGAGGGAGACTGCTTGGAGAATGGAGTCGATGGATGCTTCGAGAAGAGGCCTTAGGGGGAGGGTTATGGGAATATCAGTTCTGAATAAGGAGGGACTGGGGTTGGGAGCGGGTCCGCTTCTGGAGCCAGCGATCTGAATTTCTGAAAAACAAAATGAGAGAGAGAGTCAGCGATTTGATTCTTTGACCCGGGGATGTGTTTTGCAGTTATGATAAATTGGTCACGAGCTGAAATCCAAATCAAACATCTGAGCACGGGGGAGTGGGAACGGCCTTTGTTAATGCAGTGCACGGTAGCTGCGTTGTCGTATTGGACGACGATGCTGGTGACGGACCATTCTTTGCCCCATAGGGAAGCTGCGGCCACTAAAGGGTAAAGCTCAAATAGTGCTGAGGATGATAGCTGGAGGGGTAAATTTGCCAGGTAGAAGCGAACCAGCGGCCCCGGAGGAAACCTCCAAAGCCGACGGAGAGGGCGGCGTCGGTATATAATTCGATATCAATTGGGGAAGAAACCAAATTGCTGTAAAAGAACGATAGCTGTTCCACTGTTTAAGGAAGGAAATCCATAAGCTGAGCTCCTTGCAGCAAGAATCAGTTATGGAAATGCGGTCCTCAAGGGCGTGGGCGGAGGAGGAGAGGGAGAGGAGATGGGAGATAAAGGGGCGGCCTTGTGGGATGATGCGCATCGCGGTATTTAGATGACCCAGAATGGATAGCAGCTCGCGTTTTGTACAGCTACAATTTGTTAACAAAGTGGAAGCTACTAGAATTGTTCTGTCAATCTTTTCTTTGGGCAGGGAAGCCAGGAATTTTTGGGAATCTAAATTGATGCCCAAAAATTCGATGGAAGTGCTAGGACCCTCGGTTTTGTCTTGGGCGAGGGGAATCCCGAGCTCTGAGAAAAGCTTTGGGATGTCAAGAGGTGTGCGGCTGGGACGGAATCTGGGGGTGAGATGATTAAGAAATCGTCTAAAAGATGAATCAGATAGGGTAAACTGTAATTGTTGGAGAGGATCCAGCAAATTGCCTCCGACGGCGTGTCGAAGATTTTTTTTTTTTTTTTTTTTTTGATTGCTTTTGCAACCAAATGTGAGGCGGACGGCGAAATAGAATTAGTTTTTCCAGCAAATGCCAAATATGTGCCAGAAATCTGGGTGGATGGGCATAACTTTGAAAGCAGAAGTAATATCGCCAACCAAGCGCCGCGACCTGCTTTTTTAATCAAGGTAGTGGCTTGGTCGACGTCGTGGTGGTGAAGAGAAAACTCTTCGAGTGGAATGAGGCTGTTAATGCTAGGGAATGGGGAATTATGTGGAGATAAAAGATCAATTATGAGGCGTTTTTTGCCTGAGAATTTTCTGGTGGCAACGCCGATGGGGCTGACTCGGTAGATGCTAAAGGGAGGAACAGAAAAGGGGCCTATCATGAAATTTGAGTCTATTTCTTTTTAATTAGGCCGTCCACTATTTCGGGTTCGGTGAGAGCGGAGTGGAGATTTGGGCAGATGAGGTTTTGGGAGGGGAGGCTCAGGACGCCGGGGTGGAATCCATGTGTGAGACCTGCTAGTATCTGGGTCCTGATGGAGTTGGAAACTGGGGGAGGTTCCTGCGCTAAAGCGTTTGGCGGGGCTGGAAGGGGTGTGGCTGAGGCCAATGAGAAGGGAGGACGGGCCTGAGGATGAGGGAAAGTGGCTACCGGGACCGGTAGTGGCGGTAAACCTGAGCTGCGGCCGTCTCCTGGGACGGAAAAGAAGGGGGGAAAGAGAGGGGGAATGGCGTGCGTCGGAGCCTGCGAGGGTAGAGGCATGCTCGCGCTGGGGACGGCTCCTGGGGCGGAGGAAACAGAAGGGAAGAGAGGGGGAATGGGGAGCACCGGTGCTTGTGGCATGAGCGGGGGAATGCTCGTGCTATGAGCGGAAGGCGGTGCTGCGGGCCATGAGAAGGGGAGAGAAAGGAGGGGCAAGGGTTGCGGACGGGAATCGGCTGCTGGAGTGGGCGAGCTCGTGCTGCTGCGGCGGCTTGTGGAGGCGATGGCCGGCTCTCTGACAGCATGAGCAGCGAGCTCCCGCTTCGAGGATCGAGCGGGATGGGCGTGGCTGGAGACTGCGGTGTCCGGGGCGTGGCCCAAGCTCGGTGACGGCCTTCTGCTGCGTCCTGACGTGGAGTAGGGGGCTCTGCGGCCCGAGCGTGCTCTGCCTGAGGCCCTTGCAGAGCTCGGCTATGGTCCATTTTCCCTTGGCTGGGGCGCAGGAGAAGGCTAGAAGCGTAAGAAGATGCTGGGGAAGATGCCCGACGTCTGGAAGATGGTGGAGACGGCGTAAGCTGGCGTCTCGGAGCAGTGTTGTTTTTTGACAACCATCTTAGATTTAGTCTTATGGACTAAAATGCTTGTTAGTTTTAGTCCAATTTTAGTCGACGAAAGCCAAAAAGGTTTTAGTCTAGTTTTAGTCTAAAAAGGGGAAAAAGTCTTTTAACAAATTAATGTAGGTCGGTAAGTATTTTGCTGTTGGGTAGTGTCACTTGTAAGTTCTGAAAATAGCAGATCTAGTTCAACACAATGTGAGCTTCCGGATCGACTATTTTCACCAATAATTGCAATAAGGAATGTTTTAAAACATAAAAGACAAACAAGGATGGAATGCTAAAACGGCTTGCCATACTAGTATGGCAAAGAGTATTTAATGCTAAAACGGCTTGCCATAGCGGCATCAAAACGTTTAAGGTTTTGATTGGCATGCACAATAAGCAGAAATGTCATGCATTTTAAACGTCTGACGGACCACTCGTCTCATCAACGAAAACTCACGCACGTCTCGTCATGTTTTAGTCATCAACGAGCCATTTTTATCTCGTCATCGTCTCGTTATCGTCATGAAAAGTGGCGTCAACGAAATGATTTCGCCATCGTTGACTAAAACAACACTGCTCGGAGTGCGAGCAGCAGCGGTGCGTGAGGGCCTGCGGCCCCGTGATGCAGCGGCGGGCTCGATTAGTGGATCCTGCGGAGCGCTGGTGGCCTGAGCGGCGACCTGGATGAAGGCTGGATGAGCTGCAGGTTTGTCTGTATCAGAGGAATAATCCTCGGAGGACGAGTGAATCTCGGACATGTTGCGGCGATTAGGAGTGCCAATGCTGGAATCAGAGATAGCTGAAGGTAGGATTGCTTGGTTATTTAAAGGGACTGTAGTAATGGGATAGGGAGAGTGATTGGATAGGGAGTGATTGCTGATGATGAATTGGCCGTGTTAATTATCTGCTCGAGCTCCTCCTGAAATTTGTTAATGAAACATCACTTAAATACACAGACGCGCACGGGCATGGATATCTGCGTGCAAAGTCTTCGTTTAAACTGCATTGTTTTTAGAAACGTCAATTCAGCTGTTGCATATTTCGGGATTATCAAAGTAAATTATAACTCAAATTGGAGATTTTACTGGGGCACAGCAGATTTTCACTGGGGCACGTGCCCCAGTAAAAAGGGTCTAGAAACGCACCTGCCCTGAAACAAACCCTGCGGCTTCATAGCTGCATCCATGTTAGCACGTCACCTTTGATGTGGTAATTTCACAGTAGGCATACACACAGGTATGAAGACACGTTCTCGCCCCTACAGTGCAATTTGGCTAGGTATACATCCGCGCTAAAATATCAAGGTGAAAGTCATCATAGCTTGCGTAGTATAGACTAGTGTTAATTTCGTCAGACGAGACGAGACGAAATATGTTCGTCAACGACCTTTTTTTTCATGACTAAGACGAGACGATGACAAGACTGCGCCACTGTCCAAAAACGCTGACTAAGACTAAATTAACATGCATTATTGTTGACGAAAAAAGACGAGACGAAAATGTTTTGCATAAAATAAAAACTAAGATAAAATCTCTCTTCATTTTCGTCTACAATCGTCTCTGCTTTTTCATCAGCTGTTACGGCTTTAAAATATTCAAACTGCTTGGCGCGCTGGCTGGCGCTGAGCCAGAGACGGACGAGCTCTGAGCTTGTCATATAATCACAACTATGCAGTGTTTTAACCACATAACGCTTATTTAAGGTTTCAGCCATTTAAATACACATAAGTACTAGTAAAAGGAGACATTTAGAGTTTGTAAGATACACACACAGGTCTATTGAAGCAGCAAATAACAATCTATTCAAATATAATTTGCCGATGTGTTTTATTCATATCACTTACATATAGGCTTAGTAACTAAAAAGTTCACTCTATTCCTCTTCTAGTTCACCAGCCACTTACTTGCATGTATTTCGGGAGAAACGGATGAATGTACATGTGCTGTAAATACGGCTGACAGGACTCTCTGAACAACAGCGCGAACAAACATGGCATTACGTTACAGATTACGATCCAGATCATTTATATAGGGTTTTAAACGACGAAACATACTAATTCACACATATTTGTGAATCGGAATATTAGATAGTTCATGGCATGGTAAGCAAGTGTGTGAGTATTCTGGATAAAAAAGAAAAAAAGAAATAAAAGCGATCTATCTGTCATACAGTGTTATTGTGTCTGTGTTGTGTCACGTGACAAGCTTGATGCGTCGCCATGGAAACAATAAGGGCGAAAGTTCTAAAATAACGGTCGCTTAAAAAAAAACACTCTCAGGGGTCCGCTAGAATATTTTAAACTCACCACTGAAAGGGTTAATCATTTGTGAATGTGTCTCCTAAATCAGAAATTGAAAACCAGACACGTTTAACATTTGCATTCAACAAAAATCATTCAACAAGTGTATTTTGTCAGGTAATTATGACATTTAACCAATGTTTGAGATATGTGAAACACTTTTTTTACTGAAATGTGTATCAGTAATAATCTCAGTAATAATGTGTTATTTAAAAAAAAGACTACAATTTTTTGACTAAACCTAGACTAAAATATATTGAGTTCTTTTTTGACTAAAACTAGACTAAAATTAAAAGACTTTTAGTCGACTAAAACTTGACTAAGATACCTTGAGTTTTCTTTTGACTAAAACTAGACTAAAATGACGAGACTTTTAGTCGACTAAAACTTGACTAACAAAAAAAGATATGTGAATGACTAAATATGACTAAAACTAACAAGGACATTTGGCACAAGACTAAGACTAAGACTAAATTAAAAATAGGTGACGAAATTAACACTAGTATAGACCCAGCTCCCAACCCAACTTTGAGAATAGATTAATGGCGATATTTTTTTATCGCCCAATAAGAGTCTTACGCACGTTAACGCCGATAATGGCCCACCACTAATATATATATATATATATATATATATATATATATATATATATAAATATTGTACTACTTTAATGTTTGTATTCTTTATTTGCAGTATTTATTTTCCAGATTGCTGAATAATAATGACTAGCAATTTAAACAATTTATTAACTGCATAAGCTTTAAACAATATTTAACTGCATAAAGTGTTGTATAGTATGAAACTTAGACAATATTGACAACCTATTATTTAATAAAAACAAAAATAATAATAATTTGACACATCTTAATCTTGAAAAACAGGTCAAATTTTATTTAACAATTCTCTTATTTAATAACTCTCAAATTTGCATGAAAGAAATGTCATAGAACAGTGTATTTAGTATTATTTTAAATTCCAAAATAAATTGGGCATTAAAATATTTACTTGAAACATTTATTACCCTGCTAAATTTTAAGTTTAACCAATATGTAGCCAAAGTTTAACCAACATCAAGTTAACCAACATGGTCATAATTAAATGGATCTAAATACCACAAGGACAGTGATGAATTTTCACAACTTCATGAACAGTCCAACATGGCCAAACAACAAGCCCTCAAGTGAGTCCAGCAAAACTTCTGATCAAAAAAGGAGAACAGTTCAGCTCCAGATGCTCCCCCAACCCAGGATGCAAAGAGTGGCTAAAAATATAGAAAAGAACAAAAAGGGCAATACATTAGATATTTTACAAAACAATGATACAGTCAGATACAGACAGAGGGATGACAGATACAGTCAAAGGCAGAGAGAGGGATGATTGTTACAGTTAGATCAGTATGATATTAAACAGTAAAAAAAAACAGTAAAATTGTGAACATTTATTACAATTTTTACAAGTTATTACAAGTTTTATATTTTACTATACTTTCAAATATAATTTATTTCTGAGATGCAAAGCTGAATGTTCAGTATCAATACACCAGTGTTACATGATCTTTCAGAAATCATTCTCATTTATTATCAATATCCTGATTTATTGTCAGTGTTATTGTCAATGTTGTCAGTGTTTGTTTTGGAGCCTGTGATACTTTTTCAGGATTCTTTGATGAATAAGTTTCAAAGAACAGCAGTTATTCAAAAGATACATTTTATCTAAAAAATATAAGTCTTTACAATCAATTTCAATTTAACATTCTTGTTGGATATAAGTAAAAAAAAAAAAATCCATGAAAGAATCTTGAAAAAAGTATCACAGGTTATTAAAAATATTAAGCAGCACAATTGCTTCTAACATTGATAATAAATCAGCATATACAATGATTTCTAAAGGATCATGTGACACTGGAGTAATTAGAAGACTAGAGTATTGATGCTGAAAATTCTGAAATAAATTACATTTTTAAGTAATGGATAAAACATTTTACATTTTAATAATATTTCACATTATATTTTTTTCTGTATTTTTGATCAGTTAAATGCAGCCTTGATGAGCAGAAGATACTTATTTCAAAACATAAAACCTACTGATCACAAACTTTTGAACGCTAGTTTAGATAAAGGATAAAAGAACATAATAAAAGGATAAAGGTCTTGGTGTATGTGTACTTACATGTCAGTAATTCCACTGAAAATCCTTCGCATTGCAAAGAAGACTGGTAATTTGGGCTCACTTTAACTGGTTTCTTCTGTGCCCTGTCATTTTAGATGGGTCTTTGCCTTTCAACTTCTTTGTTTCTCTCACAGGATAAATATCTACAAAACAGTCAGGAAGCAGACAATATGTAATTCACAATAGTTTTACTTTTTGTACATCTGAATTATTCTCTCTAAAAAACAAAAACGTATCTCTTCTTGAGTTGAGAAACATATTCTATCATATCTACAAGTAAAATGCAGGTACTCAAGATTGTTAGAATGCAAATATATTACCTTTGAATGAACTCCAAAGCTCCGTCTGTCTCCTCCTGGTACAGTAACTTAGTCCAGAATATGATATATGCTGCGAACAGGCCAGACAGGACAATGGGCTGGATTAACACATTCTTCAAATCAAAGTTAGCAAACAGCATTAACCTTACATTCAACCAATAAGCAAATAAGCACATTAACAAAGGTCCTAGTACATCTCACTGCTTATGTTAACCGCTTTAACAACACCGTTCATAGTTTACGTGACACACACATCCTCCGTGAACGGCTGACCGTGAATCGCGAGCCCTAAATACGCATATTATTTCGGCGCCCGCGTTAACAGATGGCTGCCTGTGCAGATTTGTTTTACATCATAAAATAATCACGAGAAAGTGTGCTGATCAGCACGACGTCGCCGCGAATCACATCTTTTGCCAATGAAGCTTGTAATTCTTAAGGTAGGAACCCAGAGATGTTACGCCTATAGCCTATATATTATGCCGGGGAATGTGTAAAATCCTTCCGCGACAGTGCTGCCGAATCCCCGCACAAGTCTCTCTCGTGCTCTGCGGACGGAGGATTCGTTAATCTGCGGTTACCGCAAATGTTTATGACACCTTAATATACCACTACAGTTACGAAATATGAAAAATAAAACAGAAATAAGACACTTACCACAGTTGTGAATCGTTCTTCTTGCTGCTCCCGAATGTCGACCGTTGAAGATAATCCCGCCTCTTTAGATTTGAAATTTACCAGAATGCATTGCGGTTTACAGCAATATGTTGTATTATAAGAAATGCAACCCACTGCTGTAACATATTGTTGTAATTTTTACAGCAATTCATTACAGTGTAGGAAATATCAGTTTGCATTTCCAAACATTCATTTTGCAATTAATTGTACAAATCTGGAGAGATTTTTGTTTGCACAAAGAGTCTGACAACATCCTATGCTCCACACAGAGATCTGATCTCGTCATCACCCAGTTTGTCTGGAATGACATGAAGAAACACAACAAACTGAGACAGACTTAATCCAGAAGAACTGTGGCAACGTCTCCAAGATGCATCAAGAGACCTATCTGCAAAGCTACAGTACTGTTAAAAGTTTTAGCCTCTTGTGTATAAAATGAGGATGCTGTCAAAAATAAATGTCATAAATAGATTTTCTTTATCAATTAAAGGTTGTATCAGCGATTTCTAGCCTGAAACATAAAGTGTCAATTTCAGCTGACCTTTCTTCACGATCCGCTTGCTGCCTGCCCCATAAATTGTCTGTGAAAAAACCGCGTCTCTCTGGTCAGCCTAGGGTCCGAGATATGCCAAAAAAACAATCGGCGCTATCAACTATTCCACAGATAAACAAACAGTGTTCCAACCAATCAGCGTCATTGGTTTGGTGTTGTGGACTTTCCTACTGGTGCAGGGATGTGAGGGAGGCGGAGCGAAAGTCCACAACACCAAACCCCTGACGCTGATTGGTTGGAACACTGTTTGTTTATCTGTGGAAAGGTTTGCCGATTGTTTTTTTGGCATATCTCGGACCCTAGGCTGACCAGAGAGACGCGGTTTTTTCACAGACAATTTATGGGGCAGGCAGCGAGCGGATCGTGATGAAAGGTCAGCTGAATTTGACACTTTATGTTTCAGGCTAGAAATCGCTGATACAACCTTTAACTTCTATTAACTAAATTAAATAAACATTTAGTGTGACCATCCTTTGAGTTTAAAGCAGCTTTCGCCCTAGGTACACTTGCGCATAGTTTTTCAGGTAGCTTTGTAGACAGGTCTCTTGAAGCATCTTGGAGATGTTGCCACAGTTCTTCTGGATTTAGTCTGTCTCAGTTTGTTGTGTTTCTTCATGTGATTCCAGGGCCCGTATTCACAAAACATTTTATCTTAGCACTAAGAACTCTCCTAAATAGCAGTAAAAGTTTTTAGCTGAGAGTTTTCTCTTAAAACCTATTCACAAAGCTGCTGAGACAAACTTTTACTAAGGAATAGAGAGAAGTCTTAAGCTAAGGGTAAGGTTGACCTCGTTGCTATGGATGATGTCAGCATACCAACTAACTATGCACACTGTGATTGGCTGATAGGGAAGGGGTTTCTGTCAGAGATTTATTTTTATTTCATAAAAAAATATTGAAGAGCATGATATTATTTTGCCACATTCAAATAAAGGTTTTAATATAAAAATGTGTGTTTAAAAATAAAGCTTTTAAAATGCAGGCTATGTGTCACTCAATAAACAACTAAATGTTCATCTAATTGTCAGCCTCTTAAATGTGTGCTTCTCATAAACAATTTGTGGATATATGAATATCCTTTTACTAACAGTAGAATGATCATTGCTGAATGCATTCAAACGTAAAAGACAATCAAACTGGAAGCAAGGACAGCTGTTACGCCAGACCCTTGCACACTGAGTCAGATTTTTATTTTTATTTTTTTTTGTATTCGTCATTCTAAAAATTTATCACGCACCAAAATATTGCACACTAGTCACGTACTAATTCATTTGTTGCAAAAACAAAAAAACAAACAAAAAACAATTTAACCCTTTCAGTGGTGAGTTTAAAATATTCTAGTGTGAGTGTTTTTTTTTAAGCGACTGTTATTTTAGAACGTTCGTCCTTATTGTTTCCATGGCGACGCATCAAGCTTGTCACTTGACACAACACCGACACAATAACACTGTATGACAGATAGATCGCTTTTATTTTGTTTTTCCTTTTTTATTCAGAATACTCACACACTTGCTTACCATGCCATGAACTATCTGATATTCCGATTCACAAATATGTGTGAATTAGTGTGTTTCGTCGTTTAAAACCCTATATAAATGATCTGGATCGTGATCTGTAATGTGAGATGGGCGGTTCAGAGAGTCCTGTCAGCCGGATTTACAGCACGTACATTCATCCGTTTCTCCCAAAATACATGCAAGTAAGTGGCTGGTGAACTAGAAAGGGAATAGAGTGAACTTTTTAGTTACTTAGTTACTTATGTGTATGTGATATGAATAAAACACATCTGCAAATTATATTTGAATAGATTGTTATTGTCACAGTTCTGTCTGTCATTGGTTTCACCCATTGTCTTCCCCTGCCATTCTCTTGTCATTTGGTTTAGCCATCGTCACCGTCATCTGTTACACCTGTCCTTGTAATTATTAGTCATCTGTGTCACCTGTGTTTGATAATTAGTTTGCCTTTATAAGTCTGTCTTTGAGTTTAGTCTTTTGTCGGTCTTTAACGTTGGATGTCATGTGTGTAAGTGTTCCTGCCTGATCCTGCCTGTTCCTGCATTGTTCTTCTTGAAGTATTATATAAAATATATTGTTAATTGTTAATCTTGTCTCTCATCTCGTCTCGTCCTGCACACAACCCTGACAGTTATTTGCTGCTTCCATAGACAAATGTGTGTATTTTACAAACTCTAAATGTCTCATTTTACTAGTACTTATGTGTATTTAAATGTCTAAAACCTAAAATAAGTGTTATGTGGTTAAAAACACTGCATAGTTGTGATTATATGACAAGCGCAGAGCTCGTCTGTCTCTGGCTCAGCGCCAGCCACGTTCTACATATCACATGTGGGACCGTACTCCCAGGGGCACAGAAATTAGAATCCCATATGTGGGACCATACCGCTCAAAGGGTTAATAAAAAGTCAAATAAAAAAATACCGCAAAACAATACAAAATGGAATCTTCACAGTATGTAAATTTGATTGACGCAACGTGAGGTCGTATTTATTTTTCTTACCCAGAGAAAATTTTGGACAATGACTATCAAAAGGACAAATTTGGAGATAACCTCCAAAAGCAAAAAAAGATGCGTGACTATGTGTGCAAATAAATGCAGTGTGTTTATAAAAAGTTTACTTTCTGAGGCAGATTACTGGCAATAGCCAATTTTGGATAGTTTGGGATTTGGTTTTAGTGACTTTGTTAGGAGTCCTCTTCACTACTTCTAACATTTCACAGATTTAGGAGCTAGTTTTAGTGCTAAAATGCTTTGTGAAATACTCTTAGAGCAAAAGTTTAGGAGTCCTAAATTTAGGACTGACACACCCATTATTTTTAAGATGTTCTCCTAAATCAGCAAGTTAGGAGCTACTTTTAGCCTTAAGATGTTTTGTGAATACGGGCCCAGATCTCTGTGTGGAGCACTGGCTGTTGTCAGACTCCTTGTGCAATAATCTTACTGGATTATTAGAATGAATGGCAAAATTAATATTTGGAAATGTATACTGATATTTCCTACTGACACACTACAGCAAAAGATAAAAATTACTGACTTAAGACCATTTTTAGCTGGTGAAATTCTAATAGCCTAGACTTTCCCACAGTACTGTGTGTGTATACTGTATATATGTATATATATATATATATATATATATATATATATATATTTTTTTTTTTTTTTTTATTATTATTATTTTTTTAAAGGTGCGTTCACACCGGATGCGACTTGCGTGAATAAATCGCACTATTCACGCGTAGTTGGACACTTGAACCTTTAAGTTTACTCGCTTCATTCGCGCGTGACATTAGGCTCGTTTGAGATGAGCAAAATCTGCGCAGATTCGATCATCAGTGATCAACACAAGATGCATGCCGGTTAGAAAGGTGTCCGAGTTATGTCCGACTTGCTCTGACATCATACTGACGTGTGCCAAAAAACTCTTGCGATGGCGAGGCGGCCTTGTCGGATTGAGCAGTCGGGCGCAGTAGCTCTCCACCGACTGCGCTGACCAAAAGCACGATGGGAAACAACTGGCTGACGACATGCTCATTGGTTCAAACAACTGTGATGTTGCGTTCCTTTTTAAAATGTTTTATTTTTTTATCTAATATCATGTGGTTATGTGTTTAAATTATGCATGAATATTCCCAAAAACTATGACAGTCCGATCTCTGTGTGAGATGTGATTGTTGTCATATTACTATAAAAATCTAAAATACATGTTTGTATTAAATTAAAAAATGGATGATAAATATGCCTTTCATATGGAATTAAATAGCAAGCACTTTGAGTGTCGTGTGTATCGTATTTATTTGCATATAAAAGCAACAGGGCTGAAATTATATCATGTTTATCTGCAACACAGCACGTGAGTGTATATTTTATTATTTCACCCCTCCCCTCCCTTACAGAAAAACCACATGAATTTCACATGTGCAAAAACACATGTAGTCACATGTGGCCACATATTCTGCACGTGTTATTTCACATGTGAAAACGTGTGCTTGCAAAAATCACATGTGACACATGTGAAAATCACATGTGATTCTGCAAATGTGAATTTTCACATGTGAAAATCACATGTGACATGTGCTTTCACATGTGATTCCCATGTCAAACCCATGTGCAAACGTGTGCTTTTGGAACACTTTCATGTGCATTCTGTGTGAATTCCCATGTGAATCCCATGTGAAACCCTAGAGATCACATGTGAATCCCATGTGAAACCCTTGTGATCACATGTGAAAAACATGTGTATTCACATGTGTATTCCCATGTAAAACATGTATATTATAAACCTGCTTGTGTTACAATGTTGTGATAGTGAAATGACTCACAACTGTCAACTGTCAATATTTTATTCATGCACAATGTACACTCAAAAATATTTAATATTGTTTGTTCAATTCAATTGTATAGAAAAATTCCATTAAGTTTTATTTAGCAATCCTTACACACTATCCATATTATGAAGATTTCAAATGAATAACAATCTAAAGTATTTATATAAATCTTTAAGGATGGTTCATCCAAAAATGAAAATTATGCCATTATACCCTCATGTAGTTCCAAACAAGAAAGGCCTTCATTCATCATCAAAACACAAACATATAAGATAAATTAAGATAATTTTGGGATGCTTCAAGATAGGGTTGTGACGATGAGGAAATTTCCCCACCGGTTAATCGGCACGTGACAACACCGGTAATACCGGTATCACCGTGGGGTGGGGGTTTGCTCTTTTTTCTGCTTTTAAATAGCTTATAAATGCGTGCGTATTATACTTTCACTTTCAGTTTTGCGGGAATTGGCAATTCGGCGTCAATTGTTTTAATGGACGACAACGAAACTACAAAAAAAAAAAAAAAAAAAAAAAAAAACTTTGAACCCAAAATAATGCCAAACAGGTGCTTTTGGACACTAAATCGTCCGCCATTCTCTTTCTGTAAATCCGACTCCTCGCACAGATAATTAACACGGCCAATTCACCATCAGCAATCACACTCCGTATCCAAGCACTACAAGAGAATCCCTTTAAATAGCCAAGCAGTCTTACCTTCATCATTTCTTGTTTTCAGCATCCCTCTCCCTGGGCAGGGAGAGTGCCCCGTGCTTGGCCAAACATGCTTAACTTTTACGCTGTTTATTATATGTAAGCGCGAACTCCTCACGTGATAAATGAAATATGACGCATTGTAGCTATGTTCAGTTTGTTTTTTTCAATTATATTGCATGCTCTCGTCTCAAGTAAATTATTTAGAATGATATTTTCCATTCAATTCAAATAAATATTTAATAAAAAACGAATACTTAAAAAAAAAAAAAAAAAAAAAAAAAAAAAAAGTGGAGACGGTGTCACGGTGGAAAAGTGATGTCACCGGTGTTGCGTCTTAAAACCGGTAACACCGTCAACACCGTCTATCGTGGCAAGCCTACTTCAAGAGTTTTCTGACTCTGCAGACAGCAATGCAACTGAAATGTTCCCAGGGCCAGAAATGTAGTAAGGACATTATTAAATTAGTTAATGTGACATCAGTGACTCATCATATTTTTGCTCAAAGAAAACTAAAATGATGACCATATTCAAAAATGTCTTCTCTTCCATGTCAGTCTGATGTCCTTACTAGCTTCCTGGGCCTGGGAAAATTTGCATTGATGTCTATGCAGGGTCAGAAAGCTCTCGAATTTCTCCAAAATTATCTAAATTTGTGTTCTGATGATGAACAAAGGTCTTGCAGGTTTGGAACGACATGTAATTAATGACAGAATTTTTAATTCTGAGTAAACCTTTTCCTTTAATAACTGGTAATGTGCTACAGCAAATTTGTTCTTAAAAAAAAACTGACTCAATCACATTTCCCATGGCATGAAGTTGATAAAACCTGAAAGTACACCAAAAGGCACTGCTAAGTAGACCTAACAACTTGAGTCATATTTGATGACATGAAATTGGCAATGAACTGGATTGGTGTCATTGTCTGTAAGGAGGGCCACAGCAACATCTCCAAACTCATCAGACTTGTCCTAAATAAAAATAAAAAAAAAAAAAACGGAAAAAAGAGAGATACAAATCACAAAT
>NC_133361.1:61340619-61405148 GCF_049309525.1 Garra rufa
CTCTTGGACTGAAGAGTCCGAATTGTCAACTCAACATACTGAGGTATTCACTGAAGTATTTAATTGTTCTGTGTAAAATATACATGTACACTTCACAGGTTATTAATACAAATGTCTAATAAGCCAGTTACATGACAGCATGTGTCTAGACATGGAGAGGGGTCAAGTCAATCAAGGTAATGGCATTCCACTTTCAGTTGATTTTTAATTTTTTTTTATTGAAAGTGATGTTTATATTTTATCCATTCAATAGCCTATGAAAGCGATTGAATAAATAAAGTGAAAGACAGTGACTTTGCTCCCACTTACTGTCCATTTTATTTTAATGTGTCATTTCAGTACTTACAGACATTTAATTTTTTTTATATTCAAACTGATTCTTTTCTCTTTTTTTCTCTTTTTTGATTTAAAGCTTTAATCCCATAGCAATATTGTGAATTTAATTACACTCATACCACTTCTGAGCCTCTTAAACAATTTATTGATCAATTAAATTAATTTTTATTATAAAAAAAGTTTATAATATAAAACATATATAACTGTAAGTATTTGACATGAAAAGACATTAAAAGATTACACATTTAGACCATGATTAACATGAGACCATGTTACTGCGACTGTCGAGAACGGCTCGGATGGTGTTTAGTGTCCCGTCAGCAGCAGCAGCACAGCTGGAAGTGTTCTACATTTAAGCGCAAGCAATAGACTAAAGCTTGCAGCAGGAAGGACCAGCAAAATTCCTATGAATGTATCGGGGGAAAATAGTAAGGTGATATTTGAATTATTTATCAGTAAACTAGTGTTTTCTGAGAAAGTTTCGCAAAGATGAAGTTGATGATCCTGACTCGCCATCTCTTCATTGAATGCGCCTTTAGTGAGAAATGCAGCATTAGAGATTTTATAATGAAAGAGTTTTTGTTTTTCAATTTAAAATATTTTGTTTTAAAGTAGCAATTTAAAGCTTTCTATAGATATATTTATCAAGTCCGTGAGGCAAGTATTCGCTGAGTTTCAGTTTATCAGAACCGCTCTTCAAAACCAAAACTGCAGCTAAGTTTCCTGTTTTTCTTTATTTTATAAAAGCGCAACATTTTGTTGATATTGTGAGTGCACACAAATAAAAGTAGAACCTTTACAGTTTTGAACAATGTATTACTTTTACCTTTTATGAGTTCATTTATAGGTTTCAGCCTACATGCAGCCATTGAGTACTACAGCTATATAGTGGCTATTGATATTTCTGATATTTTGATGTTTTTTACCATCATATGTCACAACATTTTTAGGTTTGGGCTGTCTGAACTTATTGGAATGATATATATATATATATATATATATATATATATATATATATATATATATATATATATATATATATAACATGAAAATAAGCATATTTTACATAAAAAATATGGTACTTTTAAGGGTTAAATAAAAAAAAATGGGGCAGGTTGCTATACCAAGGTGCTTTGTCTCCATTTTAAGATCTGCTCCCTAAAATGTATATAAACCACAATGTATCACTGCCTTCGTTAGACTTTTGATGACTGCAGCACCACACAGCGCGTTCACAAAAAGACAATCTTTGGTCTGGATGAACACTAAGTCGGCGCTTGAAGTGGAAAAAAGTAAATATTAATAAGTACTTTATTGTTAATTTATTTATTAAGTAAATAAATAAGTACTTTCTAATTTCATAATTTACAATGAAGTGCCACCATCAATCAATCAATAATTAAATAAACCTTTTCAATACAAATAAGCATAAGTCCTGTCTGTACCTGACTGTCTGTTTAATTTTCATAATTTACCATCAATCAATAATTAAATATATGTTTTCAATACAAATAAGTCCTGACTGTTTTTACTATATCTTCAGAATCACTAAACCTCTGACCACCGAGTAATCTAATAGTCCTTCAGCCAGTCTGATTTTAGGACAAGTACACGATGCAAAGAATCATTTACCGGCATCTGAACGCAAGTCACTATTCTCTGCATCACTGATGTTTTGAACTTACTGTTTGAATGGTTTTGCTGACTGGATCCTTGGACTTTCAGGAGTTTACAGTGAGCCCAGTCTCATGAAAATGTGCATTAATAGCGTGATTTTCTATTTGGCGTGGTATTCATACGCTGACATTGACTTTGGCCTGCATATGATATGCATGTGTTTAACGTGCATATTATACGCATCTACCCGACACCTCTAACCGTACTCTTTGTGTATCATACGCCAAAGTCAATTTCTGCATATAAATAGTAGTCTATGCCTGGTTCTCAACTCCAGTCCTCTGGGCCCACTGCTCTGCACATTTTGTATGTATCTCAGCTGATGATCTGAATCATGTGTGTTAAAAAAGGGAGACATACAAAATGTGCAGAGCAGTGGGTCCCCAGGACTGGAGTTGAGAACCACTGGCTGACACCAGATAGAAGCAGAAAATCATACTAAATTTTACAGTTTGAAGTTTATTAAAATCAAGATTTATGGATTTAGCCCACAGACTGCAAGCTGAGGAGTCCTGTTGGTTATTATTATATTGTATATAATACTATATTTCTCTAAAAATGAAGCACACTAACATAAACACTTTCTGTCTTAGATTATCTCATTGTTTGGTGACAGTAGAAGGTTGTGCTGCTCTGGCATCAGCTCTGAGTTCAAACCCCTCACACCTGAGAGAGCTGGATCTGAGCTATAATCACCCAGGAGAATCAGGCGTGAAGCTGCTCAACCACCTGGAAAAACTCAAGTAAGTTGAGCAGTATGGCTGTGTTTGATAAATCTATACTACTATGTATTGTGTGTGTGTGTGTGTGTGTGTGTGTGTGTTTACATTTATTAGAAAGAGTAATTATTATTTATGGGTTTAAAAACAAGAAAACAAAACAATCAGAATATTGTACCTGGTTGGGAGTGCCCAATGTTAACATGAAACCTGTGCCATTACCGATATTATTATACTGTGGTCCAGTTATGGAGGCCCTTCATAATACAGAGGTCAACTGCCTGCTTGGGTAGAGTGGGGGAAAACACAACTGTTTTTTCCCAAAATAACCACAAGATAAAATCAAGATACATTTTTATTGTAACTAGATAGTAAAGTTTGTAGACAAACTTTAAGTTGGCTTGAAAAAGCCTTGGCAGAAAAAGTTTTCAAAAGTTTGAGGGTTTTCAGTTTGAAATAGTTTTCATTTTAAAATCAATTAAAAGATTAAAGTCTGAATGTTTTGAAGGCAATACATTATATTAGAAAAACAGATAGATAGATGTGGTTGCAAATAGTGGTTGCTAAGGTATTGCTTTAAGGTTGCCAGGGTAAAGAGTGTGGTTGCCAGGGTGTTGCTGAGCGGTTGTTAGGGTACCCAGAGTGGTTGCTAGGCTGTTGTTATGTGGTTGCTAGGATACTCAGGGTCGTTGGATGCTATGTGGTTGCTAAGGCACTTGGGATGTGTTGCTATGCAGTTGCTAAAGTACTCAAGGTGGTTACTAGGGTGTTACTATAAGGTTGCTTGGGTACCTGGGGTGGTTGCTAAGGTGTTGCTATGTGGTTGTTAGAGTACCTGGGTGGTTGGTAAGGTTTTGCAGTACAGTTGCAATGGTATTCAGGGTAGTTTCTAGGGCGATACCAGCCTGTTGTTAGCATTATTAAGAAGTTACTAGCATGTTGATAGCATGTTTCTAGCTTGATTAATATGTTAGTAGCATGTTAATAGAATGTTACTAGCATGTCGTCAGCATGATTAGCAAGTTAATAACATGTTACTAGCATAATTAGCAAGGTACTAGCGTGTTTGTAGCATGATTAGCAAGTTAGTAGCATCTTGATAGCATAATTAACATGTTACTAACATTTTGTTAGTAGAATGTTACTAGCATGATAAGCAAATTAGTTTCATGTTGTTAAAATGATAAGCAAGTTAGTAGCATGTTGCTAGCATGATCAGCAAGTTACTAGTATGTTGGAAGCATTATTAGCAAGTTACTAGCATGCTTCTAGCATGACTAACATGTTACTAACATGTTGTTAGTAGAATGTTACTAGCATGATTATCAAGTTAGTTGCATGTTAACATGATTAACAAGTTACTAGCATGTTGAAAGCATGATGAGCAAGTTAGTAGCTAGTTACTAGCATGATTAGCAAGTTACTAGCATGTTGTAAGCATGATTAACAAGTTAGTAGCATGTAAGCATGATTAACAAGTTAGTAGCATGTTACTAGCATGGTTAACAAGTTATTAGCATGTTACTAGCATGATTAACAAGTTACTAGCATGTTACTAGCATTATTAACAAGTTACTAGCATGTTGTAAGCATGATTAGCAAGTTAGTAGTGTGATAAGCAAGTTACTAGCATGTTATAAGCATGATTAACAAGTTATTAGCATGTTACTAGCATGATTAGCAAGTTACTAGCATGTTACTAGCATGATTAGCAAGTTACTAACATGTTACATGTTGCTGAGCGATTGCTAGGGTACCCATAGTGGCTGCTAGGATGTTGCTATGTGGTTGCTAGGATACTCAGGGTAGTTGTAAGGGGTATGCTATGTGGTTGCTAAGGTACTGGGGATGGTTGCTAGGTTGTTGCTTTGCTTTTAAGTTAGTAGCATATTACTAGCATGATTTTCAAGATAGTAGCATGTTACTAGCATGATTAGCAAGTTAGTAGCATGTTACTAGCATGATTAGCAAGATAGTAACATGTTACTAGCATGATTAGCAAGTTAGCAAGTTAGTAGCATGTTACTAGCATGATTAGCAAGTTAGTAGCATGTTACTAGTAGGGCTGTCACGATTATGAAATTTGGCTGATGATTAATTGTCCAATAAATAATTGCGATCATGACGATTAATTGTCTGTTTTAGGGCTTTGACGATTAATTGTCATACAAATTATTGTGATTATTTAATTGAATCCCTTGTAAATTGTCACTTGCAATAACACATTAATACACTTAAAGCCTTTAAGTATTAAAGTAATTTATTAAATGAAAAATATACCATTATCAGTGGTAATGCAGGAATTTTTTTTCTCATCTAATTCCCAATCTGATAAAATGCACTTAAGAGTTTCTGAAAGTGTATCAGCAGTATGGTTCTCTGGGGTGTATCTTGTCTCTAAACATTTTGATACTAGTGTCCAGTCAGTTGTGAGGTAATGTACTGTTAGGCTCATGTACGGGGTCATATTTACACTGGACCACATGTCTGTTGTGGCTGAATAAAAATCAATTTCTTTAAAATCCTTGAGGATTTCATCCTTCACTTCCCTGTATAAATTTGGAATTGCTGTTTTGGAAATGTACGTTTTCCCTGGCAATTCATATTGCTTGTCAAAGTTGTAAAGCATTTCTTTAAATGCTGGTTTCTCCACAGTATTAAAAGGCTGCATTTCCTTAGCGATGTATCTCGTGACACTGTCGGTCAGCGTGCACCATTTCATACTGTCGCGTTTATATTTTGTTACCCGTTCGAAGGCCTGCGCTATTGTCACCTGACTGGAAGTATGAGCGGCTGTGGATGACTTCAAAACTTCGGCGAACTCTGTTGGGTGATGTGCTTTCAGGTGATTCCTAAGATTTGTGGTGTTGGCAGCTTTCGCTGGTATTTCTCTCCTACAAATTCGACACACTGCCGTGTCAACGTCTTTTGGCTGTCCTTTATCATCGGGTGTAAAACCAAAATGTGCCCAGATCGGCGCTGTCGTTTTCGGCTTTGAAACTAAATCCATCTTTGTTAAATAACTGGGTTGCTCTAACTCAAAATGATGGAGAAACCAACAGGGCAATATCATTTGAATGTAATGCTCGTAATTGCTCAGCGTAATGAGTTCAGAGGGAGACCGGTAGAAGTAGAGTGCTGCAGGTACTACAGCGCCCCCTTGTGTCTTCTAATAGTGGGCAATAATAACGATCATCTGTAATGACCGCGATTAGACCAATTAATCGCGATCAAATGATTATTTAATAATCGTGACAGGTCTAGTTACTAGCGTGATTAGCAAGTTAGTAACATGTTACTAGCATGATTAGCAAGTTAGAAACATGTTACTAGCATGATTAGCAAGATAGTAGCATGTTACTAGCATGAGTAACAAGTTGCTAGAATGTTACCAGCATGGTTAGCAAGTTAGTAGCATGTTACTAGCATGATTAGCAAGTTAGTAGCATGTTACTAGCATGATTAGCAAGTTAGTAGCATGTACCCAGAGAGTACTAGCATGTTATAAGCATAATTAGCAAGTTATTAGCATGTTACTAGCATGATTAGCAAGTTAGTAACATGTTACATGTTGCTGAGCGATTGCTAGGGTACCCATAGTGGCTGCTAGGATGTTGCTATGTGGTTGCTAGGATACTCAGGGTAGTTGTAAGGGGTATGCTATGTGGTTGCTAAGGTACCGGGGATGGTTGCTAGGTTGTTGCTTTGATTTTAAGATAGTAGCATGTTACTAGCATGATTTGCAAGTTAGTAGCATGTTACTAGCATGATTACCAAGTTAGTAGCATGTTATTAGCATGATTAGCAAGATAGTAACATGTTACTAGCATGATTAGCAAGTTAACAAGTTAGTAGCATTTTACTAGCATGATTATCAAGTTAGTAGCATGTTACTAGCGTGATTAGCAAGTTAGTAACATGTTGCTAGCATGATTAACAAGATAGTAACATGTTACTAGCATGATTAGCAAGTTAGTAGCATGTTACTAGCATGATTAGCAAGTTAGTAGCATGTTACTAGCATGATTAGCAAGTTAGTAGCATGTTACTAGCATGATTATCAAGTTACTAGCATGTTACTAGCATGATTATCAAGTTAGTAGCATGTTACTAGCATGAGTAACAAGTTGCTAGCATGTTACTAGCATGAGTAACAAGTTGTTAGCATGTTACTAGCATGATTATCAAGTTACTAGCATGTTACTAGCATGATTATCAAGTTAGTAGCATTTTACTAGCATGAGTAACAAGTTGATAGCATGTTACTAGCATGATTAGCAAGTTAGTAGCATGTTACTAGCATGATTAGCAAGTTACTAGCATGTCACTAGCATGATTAGCAAGTTAGTAGCATGTTACTAGCATGATTAGCAAGTTACTAGCATGTTACTAGCATGATTAGCAAGTTAGTAGCATGTTACTAGCATGAGTAACAAGTTGCTAGCATGTTACTAGCATGAGTAACAAGTTGCTAGCATGTTACTAGCATGAGTAACAAGTTGCTAGCATGTTACTAGCATGATTATCAAGTTACTAGCATGTTACTAGCATGATTAGAAAGTTAGTAGCATGTTACTAGCATGATTAGCAAGTTAGTAGCATTTTACTAGCATGATTAACAAGTTACTAGAATGTTACTAGCAAGATTAGCATGTTACTAACATGATTAACAAGTTACTAGAATGTTACTAGCAAGATTAGCATGTTACTAACATGATTAACCAGTTAGTAGCATGTTACTAGCAAGATTAGCATGTTACTAGCATGATTAACCAGTTAGTAGCATGTTACTAGCATGATTAGCAAGTTAGTAGCATGTTACTAGCATGATTAGCAAGATAGTAACATGTTACTAGCA
This sequence comes from Garra rufa, assembly GCF_049309525.1. Taxonomy (NCBI): domain Eukaryota; kingdom Metazoa; phylum Chordata; class Actinopteri; order Cypriniformes; family Cyprinidae; genus Garra; species Garra rufa. The sequence goes on from NC_133361.1 coordinate 61,348,210, forward strand.
TGATTAACAAGCTACTAGAATGTTACTAGCAAGATTAGCATGTTATTAGCATGATTTACCAGTTAGTAGCATGTTACTAGCATGATTAGCAAGTTAGAAACATGTTACTAGCATTATTAGCAAGTTAGTAGCATGTTTAGCATGATTATCAAGTTAACAAGTTAGTAGCATGTTGGTTGGTTATGCTATGTGGTTGCTAAGGTACCGGGGATGGTTGCTAGGTTGTTGCTTTGCTTTTAAGTTAGTAGCATGTTACTAGCATGATTTGCAAGTTAGTAGCATGTTACTAGCATGATTAGCAAGTTAGTGGCATGTTACTAGCATGATTATGTTACTAGCATGATTAGCAAGTTAGTAGCATGTTACTAGCATGATTAGCAAGTTAGTAGCACGTTACTAGCATGGTTAACAAAATACTAGCATGTTGTAAGCATGATTAGCAAGTTACTAGCAGGTTGTAAGCATGATTAGCAAGTTACTAGCATGTTACTAGCATGATTAGCAAGTTACTAGAATGTTACATGTTGCTGAGCTGGCTGCTAGGGTGTTGCTATGTGGTTGCTAAGGTACCTGGGACGGTTGCTAGGATGTTGCTATGCAGTCGCTAGGCTTTACTAGCATGTTGTTCGCATGTTACTAGCATTAGAAGAACAAAACTAGAATGTGCAAAAGTTAAAGCAGGACAAGAACTCATGATTATATTATTATTTTATTTATTTATATTTATAATTTATTATTATTATTATTATTATTATTATTATTATTATTATTATTATTATTATTATTATTATGAGATGAATGTCTCTGTGTGTGTTTTAGTGTGGATCATGGAGGAGAGTTCAGGATCACATCAGGGCTCCACAAATGTAAGTCCACAAACAGACTCACAGTTTTCTTGTTTGTTGTTTAGTTGTAAATGTGTCTCTTGTAATGTGTGTCTTGTGTTCAGATGCCTGTGATCTCACACTGGATACAAACACAGCAAACAAACACCTCACTCTGTCTGACGACAACAGAAAGGTGACACGAGTGAATGAGCCACAGTCATATCCTGATCATCCAGACAGATTTGACGTGTGGGACCAGGTTCTGTGTGTTGAGAGTCTGACTGGACGCTGTTACTGGGAGACTGAATGGAGTGGAGATTATGTTCATATATCAGTGTCTTATAAAGAAATCAAGAGGAAAGGAGGGGGTGCTGACAGTTGGTTTGGAGGTAATGTGAACTCCTGGAGTCTGAGCTGCTATAATCACGGATTCTCTGTCTGTCACAATAATAAGCCCACTGATATATCTGCTGGTTCAGGCTCCTGTAAGAGAGTAGGAGTGTATCTGGACGAGTCGAACGGCATTCTGTCCTTCTACAGCGTCTCTGACAAACACAAACTCACGCACTTACACACATTCACACACACATTCACTCACACACTACACGCTGGATTTAGACTTTATTCTTCAAACTCTTCAGTGTCTCTGTGTGACATTAAACACAACTGAATAACACACATCTCTGTAACACACACACATTACACAAATCACACACTAATACACACAAATACTGGTGTTTGTGCAAATGTTAAGATATTATTATTATTATTACTATTATTATTATTATTATTATTACTGTGAGATGTTTGAAAGCAACATTCAAAAGCACTGCTAGAAACAAGTGTCTGTGAAACTGAATATTAATCATTAAAAACATTTCCTTTGAATCTCTTCATTTTTGAGTCACAGATACTTTCTCAATCAAAACTGTCAGAAGACCAAACATTTAACATCTTCCTTCAAGAAAATCAATGTTATATATTTTAATAATATATTTTGAGTATTATTAAGCATTTTGAGGAGATTATATTATAGTATTCAATTCCTGTTAAAATAATTAAGAGCTATTTTTCCATTAAAATTAATTAAACTGAACCTCTTTATTTTTAGGGTCACACTTGCTGCTTGAAATCTAACTTTTTTTTGGGGGGGGGGGGATCAATGTAATATATTTTGATTATTATTTAACATTTTAAGGATATTTTATGATAGTATTTAATTTTTATGAAAAAAAAAAAAAAACTATTTTTCAATAAAGATTAATTAAACTGAGCCTCTTCATTTTTGGGTCACACTTGGTGCTAGAAATTGAACTTTTTTTTATTTTTTTTTATTTATTTTTTTAGGAAAATTAATGTAATATATTTTTGTTTAATAATATATTTTGATTATTATTTAGCATTTTGAAGATATTTTATGATAGTATTACATTTGTATTAAAAATTAAAGAGCTATTTTTCCATTAAAATTAATTAAACTGAACCTCTTTATTTTTAGGGTCACACTTGCTGCTTGAAATCTAACTTTTTTTGGGGGGGGGGGGATCAATGTAATATATTTTGATTATTATTTAACATTTTAAGGATATTTTATGATAGTATTTAATTTTTATGAAAAATTTAAAGAGCTATTTTTCCATTATAGTTAATTAAATCGAGCCTCTTCTTTTTCGGGTCACACTTGGTGCTTGAAATTTAACTTTTTTTGTTTGTTTGTTTTAGGAAAATCAGTGTTATATATTTTGTTTCAAAAAATATTTTGATTATTATTTAGCATTTTGAGGATATTTTATGATAGTATTAAATTTTTTTTTTTTAATTTAAAAGCTATTTTTCCATTAAAATAATTTCAACTGGGCCACTTTATTTTCGGGTCACACTTGGTACTTGAAATTTAACTTTGTTTTTGTTTTTTCCCAGAAAAATCAATTAAATATATTTTTGTTTAATAATATATTTTGATTATTATTTAGCATTTTGAGGATATTTTATGATAGTATTTAATTTTTATGAAAAAAAAAAAAAAAACTATTTTTCAATAAAGATTAATTAAACTGAGCCTCTTCATTTTTGGGTCACACTTGGTGCTAGAAATTGAACTTTTTTTTATTTTTTTTTATTTATTTTTTTAGGAAAATTAATGTAATATATTTTTGTTTAATAATATATTTTGATTATTATTTAGCATTTTGAAGATATTTTATGATAGTATTACATTTGTATTAAAAATTAAAGAGCTATTTTTCCATTAAAATTAATTAAACTGAGCCTCTTTATTTTTCGGGTCACACTTGGTGCTTGAAATCTAACCTTTTTTTAGGAAAATCAATTGAATATACTTTTCATTAATAATATATTTTGATCATTATTTATCATTTTGAAGATATTTTATGATAGTATTTAATTTTTCTGAAAAATTTAAGAGCTATTTTTCCATTAAAATTAATTAAACTGAGCTTCTTTATTTTCGGGTCACACTTGGGGCTTGAAACTGAACTTTTGTTGTTGTTGTTTTTTCGGAAAGCAATGTAATATATGTTTGTTTAATAATATATTTTGATTATTATTTAGCATTTTAAGGATATTTTATGATAGTATAAAATTTTTATGAAAAAATTAAGAGCTATTTTTCCATTGAACTGAGTCTCTTTATTTTTCGGGTCACACTTGCTGCTTGAAATCTAACTTTTTTTTTGGAAAATTAATTTTACATATTATTATTTAATAATATATTTTGATTATTATTTAGCATTTTAAGGATATTTTATGATAGTATTTCAGTTTTATGAAAAAATTAAGAGCTATTTTTCCATTAAAATTACTTGCTGCTTGAAATCTAACCTTTTTTTTTATTAATATCAATGTAATATATTTTTGATTAATAATATATTTTGATTATTATTTAACATTTTGAGGATATTTTATGATAATATTAAAATTTTATTCAAGTTTAATGAGCTATTTTCCCATTAAAATTAATTAAACTGAGCCTTTATTTTCGGGTCACATTTGCTGCTTGAAATCTATTTTTTTTTTTTGAAAATTAATTTTATATATTATGGTTTAATAATATATTTTGATTATTATTTAGCATTTTAAGGATATTTTATGATAGTATTTCAGTTTTATGAACAAATTAATGAACTATTTTTCCATTAAAATTAATTAAACTGAGCCTCTCAATTTTCGGGTCACACTTGGGGCTTGAAATCTAACTTTTTTTATTTAAAAAAAAATTATATAATATATTTGTGTTTAATAATATATTTTGATTATTATTTCGCATTTTGGGGATATTTTATTTTTTAATAATATTAAATTTTTATTAAAAACTTAAGGAGCTATTTTTCCATTAAAATGAATGAAACTGAGCCTCTTTATTTTCGGGTCACACTTGGTGCTTGAAATCAATTTTTTTTTTTTTTTTTTAGGAAAATTAATGTAATATATTTGTGTTTAATAATATATTTCGATTATTATTTAGCATTTTGAGGATATTTCATGATAGTGTTACATTTTTATAAAAAAAATTAAAGAGCTATTTTCCATTAAAATTATAGCCTGCTAACGCTTCATCCAAACTCTTCAGTGTCTCTGTGTCGCATTAAACACACAGACATTAGTAACACAGTGAGAGTGTAAAGATGTGAAAGTGTTTTAATCTGAACTCCAGAGAGAATCACAGTCTTCAGGAAGTTGAATATCAGACACACAAGACAGTTTCCTGTTTCAGATCATCAGGATGAAGATGTTTCTCCAGTCAGAGACACTTTCTGTGTTTCTGTCAGTCAAACACAAATCACACACAAATACTGGTGTTTCTGGAGAAATAACCTAATATTTACTCTGCTGTATTATATTAAACAAGTGTTTATGAAAATTTTCTTCATTTTTGGGTCACACTGGAGTATTTATGACATTTTATATCCAATTTTTTTCCCAATTCAAATTATTTAAACTGAGAATCTTACTTTTTGGGTCACACTTGGTACTAGAAATAAACATTTATTTATTTATTCATTTATTTATTTATTTATTTTTTGCCCAAGAAAATCAATATAATATATTTTCATTTTGTAATATATATATATATATATATATATATATATATATATATAATATTATTTTGAATTCTGAGGAGATTTTATGATACTATGCAATATTTATACAAACTTTTATGTCCTACTTTTTCCCATTTCAAATGCATTAAACTCTAAAAATCTTCATTTTGGGGTCACACTTGGTACTTGAAATAAATGTATCTTGGTTTTTTGTTGTTGTTGTTTTGCTTGCAAAAATAAATATAATATATTTTAGTTTAATAATGTTTTTTGATTATTATTTCAAAATTGTGAGGAGATTTTATGATATAATGCACTATTTATAAAAAAATGTCATTTTTTTCTCAATTAAAATTAATTAAACTGAGAATCTTCATTTTTGGGTCACACTTGATACTTGAAACAAACCTGTTTTTTTTTTTTTTGCCCAAGAAATTCAATACAACATTTTCATTTAGTAACATTTAAAGATTTTTTTGTCCTACTTTTTTCATTTTTTGGTCACACTTGGTACTTGAAATAAATGGTTTTTTTTTTTTTTTTTTTTTCTCCAATAAAATCAATATAATATTTTTTCATTGACATTCAGTAATACTTTTAAATTATTAATAAAAATTTAGATTACATTTTATGATATTATTCAATATTTATAGCATTTTTATATCCTATTTTTTTTCCCAATTCAAATTAATTTAACTCTGAGAATCTTCATTTTTGGGTCACACTTGGTACTTGAAATAAATGTGTTTTTTTTTTCAAAAGTTTGGGGTCAGTAAGACTTGTAATAGTCTTTAAAGAAGTCTCTTATGCTCATCAAGTCTCTTATGCTGCATTTATTTGATTAAAAATACAGAAAAAAATAGTAATTATTTGACATACTTTAAAATAGAATTTATTCCTGAATTTTATCAGCTGTTACTCCAGTCTTCAGTGTCACATGACCCTTCAGAAATCATTCTAATATGCTGATTTATTATTAGATTGATCAATGTCGTGGATTTTTTTGAGCCAAACAAGAGAAATTAACTTGTGAAGACTGAAATGAAAGACCAAACCGGTTTTTGTCTTTGTCTAGCCTTTATTTCTCTGCAGAGAAAGATCAGGTTTACACACAGCTTGAGTCTGTGAGCAAAGAGATGAGAGAGGCAGTCTCTCAGCTCGGTTTTTATAGTCAAAGGTATACATTTCAAGATAACAAAAATTGCTTAGTCATCCCCCATAACATCACTGCTAAACCATCAATGTCTGGCTATTCTCAAAGCTTGCTCTTTCCTGGTATACCATCCCCTGAAAGTCACTTTAAGAAATGCTTCACTCTTACACATTTTCCAACTTCTTGTGTGTCCTGCTTGCTTGTTAGAGAGATGTGACTTAAATGTAACGTGTTACATGAAATATACGTTAATAGATATTCAAGATTCAAAAATTTCCATTACATCAATGTTGGATAATATCAACAGTTGTGCTGCCAAATATTTTTTGGAACCTGTTATTTATTTATTTTATTTTTTTCAGGATTCTTTTATGAATAACACGTTTAAAAAGTACAGTGTTTATTCAAAATATAACTATTTTATAACAATGTAAATTATTTACTATTAACTTTTAATTATTAACTTAATACATCCTTGGTGAATAAAAAGTATTCATTTCTTTAAAAAAAAGAAAGAAAGAAAGAAAGAAACAATAAAAATGTACTGACCCCAAACTTTTGAACGGTAGTGTATTTTAGTTTAATAATATTTTTTTGATCATTATTTAAAATTTTATTATACTATGCAATATTTATTAAAAAATTATCCATTTTTGTCCCCAATTCAAATTAATTAAAATGAGAATCTTCATTTTTGAGTCACACTTGTTACTTGAAATAAATATTTTTTTTATATATAAAATCAATATAATATATTTTTGTTCAATAATATTTTTGATTATTTTTTAGGATTTTAAAGAGATTTTATGCAATATTTATTTATTTTTTCCCAAATTTTCTTAATTTTTGGGTCACACTTGGTACTTAAAATAAATGTTTGTTTTTGCCCGAGATAATCGATATAATATATTTTTGTTCAATAATATTTTTTTTTTATTATTATTTCAAATTTTGATGATATTTTATGATACTATGCAATATTTATACCATTTTTTTACTTATTTTTTTCACATTAAAAAATAAACTGTTGAGTTCCTTCATTTTTGGGTCACACTTGATACCTAAAATATAATTTTTTTTCTAAAAAAAAAAAATCTAAGTAATACATTTTCATTCAATAATATTTTTTGTTTATTCTTCAGATTTTTTGAGGAGATTTGATGATACTATGCAATATTCATAAATTTTTATGAGATATTTTTCCCCATCAAAATTAAGCTCTTGAGCTCCTTAATTTTTGAGTCACACTTGATACTTAAAATATAACTGTTTTCCCCCCTAGGTAAATCAAAGTAACTTGTCAAAGTGCACTGCACATATGAGTCAAAATTAAGCTGAGCGAAATAAAAAGTTATTAGTCACCTATAAGTTGTCAGCAAATCCTTTACATTTGATCAATATTCAGAAAAGAATAAGATTCAAATCTGACAATACACAGTAAGTAGCTATAAAATCTCAGTACAAAATTATGTACACAATTATAAAACAAAACTTATTACAGTGGCAAAACTACACAGGCCTATAAACATCTAGCGGTGCTATAAATGATGTTGTGCGCAAGAGGCTCCAGCGTGATCCTGGATATTGTCCGTATCATATATTCTGCTGTCATTTGTAAACTGTAAAGAGTTTATTTATGTATGTGTTTACTCACAATAAGATCAAACTGTGCCTTTGTAAAATAAAGAAAACAACCAGGATGCCGTCCTTCAGCTTTTCTTTCTTTTGTTGTAACATATTTAGTATAGGCCTATTTATTTTACTCCTATCATGTGATTAAATAGTTTTTTAGTGTTTTAGAAAATAGTTTTTTCATTTTCTCCTGCTGTTTATGGGCATACAGAACTAAACCACTGAAAAAAAAAAACATTTATTTTTAATTCTCAATTGTAATTTAATTTAAATCTAACAAAATCAGGCCCTTCTTTCAGAATATGCTTCACAACTCCTTCTTTAAGTAAATTAAAAGTAAATTAAATGTAAAAGTAAATTTAGCATAATAGCTCCCCCTTTAACATAACCAAATCATGCCCTTGTTAATTACAATACATAATTTTAAATACATGCAACCAAAGTCACCAAATATCATTCCTTTCTGATAAAGCAGAAATAGTTGAAAAATTTAAAACCTAAAATTATTTGGTCATTTCCAACTGAAGAGGCCCAGAGGGTTAAATATGACAAACTATATGTTAGCATAAGCCCACCAGCAACTATAGTTGCCGCAGTTTATAGTTGTCATTTTCATTTAGTAAGTATTTTTCTAGATGTTATCCATGTTTTATGTCTCAATGACATGCAAGCTAACAACCAAATAAAGGATTTCAAGGGGAAAAAAGCATTGACTTCCTTCCTGTCACAATGAGGCTGTCAACTTCCTACCCCTACTTCGAGCGCAAACTCTCCCACAGAAAGTTCATTTTCATGTTACTAACAAGTATTTTTTGTTGGCACATATATATTTACATAATCATGAAGGTCTTTAGAATCATCCAAACAAAACTAATCTTACAAGAGATCTAGAGTTTTTTTGTATACTTAGTCAAAAGTCCAAGTGGCCACCATAGATGTATAAGCATAATGCTAATACAATTAACACATTGTTAGCATGTTGTTAACATGACGCTAACATGATTAGGCTTACTATTAGTCACTTACATTTTCTTTAGGAGATGTACATATATATTTATTTTTATTTAACATTTTGATACACAAAAACAAATAGGCCTACACTAAATATACACTAAAAACAAATGTGTTAGAAGTTTGTTGCATGTCCCTTTATGTCAGAGCCACAGAGCTCAGCGCCTACACTAAAACAAATAGGCCTATGCTAAATATGTTACAACAAAAGGTAAAAAAGTTGAAGGATGGCTGAAAGCACATCCTGGTTGTCTTCTTTATTTTGCAAAGGCACAGTTTTGTTCTTATTGTGAGTAAAAACATACATAAATAAACTCTTTACAGTTTTCAGATGATGACAGAATATGTGATACGGACAATATCCAGGATCACGCTGGAGCCTCTTGCGCACACAACATCATTTATAGCACATTTAATGGCTGCAATATGTTTCACCACTTTAGGATAAATGGATTTGTTGTCTGATGTGTTTTCATATTCAAAAGATTATACATTAAATGAAGCTTATTTGGGTTTGCAATGAATGTTCCTCAACTTTTATACATGGTCAGGCTGGAACAAACAACTAAAACCAGCCTAGTCAGGCTGGGAGACCAGCTATTTACATCTTAAACCTGCTAAAACCAGCAAACCAGTTTAGGCTGGTTTTGGAGTGGTTTTGGCCACTTTCTCAGCTGGTCAGGCTGGGAGACCAGCTAAAACCAACTACTTCCAGCTTAAACCAGCTAAGACCAGCCAACCAGCTTAGGCTGGTTTTAGCATGTTTTTTTTCTTTCTTTCTTCTTTCAGCAGGGTGTTGAAAGCAGCTATTTTGAGTTAGATGCGAACTGTTCTCATCCTCATCAAATTTGACATTGAAGCGGTGCATACAGCATATTTGCCCACCGGAAACTATAGTTGCTGCACATTCAAATACAATTTTCAAGAAAGAAAAAAAAATTGGGGGAACATAAATGCAGAACATGTTCACGTAGGACACTATTAACACAACTGTGCGCATGAAACCATTCAGAAAAAAACTGGGCACAAATGGGTTAAACACTTTGTACAAAACTGTCTATCATCTAGGTTCAAATCTAAATTACAGTCATTGTGTACATCAATACATCAGCTTTATAAGAAATTTTACATAGCACAATGGCTTAAGTTTAGTTTGAATTAATTGTTCTTTTTTGTGTGACATAAATGAGAAATGTTAATGAGATTTACCATGTTTTTCTTGTCCTGGAATCCTGGAATTTCCCCAATAGTCCCCTTCAAAACTTAAAATGTATTAGTATGTACTTCATGTTTTTGCCCAGACAAAATTTATGGTTGTTCTTGCATTGTTTTATATTATGACAGAAAGTTTACTTGCAATTTCTGTCCTGTGACAATTGAATTAGACCCAAACAGTGTGAACTGCACTGTAAGAAAACATTATCTACAGAAAAACTGAAAAGGAATTATTTGTTACTTTATTATTTTTAATTTGATATTTAATATTTATTATTTTTCATTATTTATATCTTATCTCATAACCCGTCCTTGTAATTGTAAGTTAGGTAGTATTAATAATAAAAAGAAAATAAGCACAACAGGTGCTCAAACACCTCATAGCATCAGTAACACAACGACCCTACCTAGTACATCTTCCTCCATGTTTGCAATATCTGCACAAAGGAGACGGTTATCAGCTGCTCGAAGATCTTGTATTTGGAGAAGACAGTTGATTTTACACTCAAAAATTAAGATTACCTCAGAATGCACTATCAATAATAATGATAAATGCTGACCTATAATTAATTATATTTTTAGTAAAACAAGCATGTTTTTTTTACAATCAAGTAACTAATTAATGCATATGTTAATGAAACTTATATTTTATTTACAGACAACACCATGGATAAATGAGTAAAATAATAAATTAAAGTAACCATGAACATAAATAAAGACACATGGAACAAAGCTTTATTCAGACATATTGGTATTTTAGTTTTTCTCTAGATGCTCTTGCTGACTCTTTGGTCTCTGAGGATGAAGAGACCACAGCAACATCTGGTCCAGATGAGACCAAGGGCAGGTGGAGCGATGGAGGGTCTCATCGATGGCACTTGACCATTTCCAGGATGCTGCTGTGGATTTCTCTTTTCTTACTGCACACACCAGTCTGCAGACATTTCAGATCATACAGAGATGCACAAATACAATACAAAAGCTGTCCTTTTAACAGCGCAATGTCATTAGATGTCTGTATTAGAAGTAACAAAATTATCTTACAGTACATGATTTTCTGTGACATCATGTAGTTTGTGCAATATGTTACCATCCCTTGTCATATGTGTCAACATTTATGGTTCTGAAAAGAACTATTACACCTAAGTAAACCTAGGACAAGTGTTACGCCCTATGGCTCAAAAAGGACGTAACAAAGACAGGGAAACACACAGAAGTGCCAAAATATACAAAATTTATTAACAAAAGAGAACTATACAGAAAAAAAACGAAGTAACATGAGACTGTGAATGCATGAAGTGTAATGAGCTGTAGTAATGTTGGATGCAAAACGTAAACAAAAAGCAAACAAAACAAAGTCCGAAATGCAGCCGCAAACTACTCGATTCATCAGCCGTTGAAAGGTGGCAGGTGCATTTTGTAACCCAAAGCTCATAACCCGATATGAGGCCTGAAGGAATAACAAATGAGGTAATTTCCTGAGCTCTTCGACTCAAAGGCACCCGCCAATATCCTCTCAGCAAGTCAAGCTTTGTTACAAAATTGGCAGAACCAACCTGATCAATACAATCATCCACTCGTGGGAGTGGGAAACAATCCGGCTTTGTCACACTATTAAGTTTACGGAAGTCGGTGCAAAATCTTAAGGAACCATCGGACTTTGCAACCAGCAAACAAGGCGATGCCCAGTCTGAACTCGAAGGAACTGCTTTATCATTTTCCAGCATATATTTGATTTATGCTTCCATCAGCTGTCGTTTCTCAGATGACAATAACGTTGTTTTATGGGAGATGCGTTACCCACATCAATGTCGTGTTCAGCCCGGTCAGTACGTGTTGGCATGTCCCCAAACAATTCTGGAAAACTCTGCAACAAAGAAATCAAATCTACAGACTGTGAAGGTGACAAGTGACAAGTCCCTTCCAGAGGGAACTCTACGCTGCGTCCTGATGGACACTTTGGGAACTGCCTTCAGCGTGACCGGTTCTGAACATGCAATAGAACAATGACAATGAACTTGACATTGGCCGGCGCCAGCCTATGACATCATTAACAAGGCGCCTAACAGTATAAAACGTGCGCCTGTGAATACATCAACCATCTTTTTGTCTTCAGGCTCCTTTTTCTAAGCGTGAGTAGAATGACGATGCCTAGAGTAAAACATTTCAGGAAGTATGCGGAGATCCGTGTCAGAGAAATCTGACACCTGATCACATACACGACCTGTGTGTTATGTGTTTGGGTGAAGAGCACGCGCGCGCTCTGTTCTTGAGAGAACGGAAACTCCGCTCTCGTATGGCCCTTTTTCTCGAGGGAATTGGGACATTCAGATGCCCACGCGGCTCTCTCCCGCTGCAGCCAAAGCTGCGCGGAGAACGAGATCGCGTCGGTTACAGATGAAGCTCGCTGACGAGCTTGAGAGACGTGTTAATCTCTCACACTCGCCAGCTGCGGGCGGAGGATGTATTGTTTTTTACACCCGCCGATCCAGCAGCAAGTGCTCTATTGGCTTTAAGCCAGGGTGTATGACAAGCCGTTTTAGCATTTAACCCTCTGGGGCCGACGGTCACACCGGCGTGACCAACCTACTTTTTTTAAGATCAGTGCAAAAGACACTAAAAATACTCTGTCGGTTTCAGTTATACAAATTAGAGCTATAAATCATTGGAAGCTGTTAAGTGTGTAGTTTTATTTGTGCACACTCACAAGAGCAAAAGAACGCTGTGCTTTTTTATAGAATAAAGAAAACAAACAGTGTGATTTCTCTGTTTTCTCTGTCTCCGCGAACTGCTTTTAGAAATGCGTCACTTAAATCATTCAAACTCGGTGAATACTCAGCACACAAACAGAAGAGTGGTATCTACAGAAAGCTTGATATGTATGCTTTTAAACGAAGTAAGTTTTAGCGAAAACAAATATTCTGTAATAAAGTAATCCATGTGAAATCAAGAGGATGTCTAGTCTATCCAGTTGTAACTAATTATATCTAACGAGGTGGAGGAGTTTGCGTTTTTATTAATAATCGGTGGTGTGACAATATTAAGATCCATGATAGGGTCTGTACACCTGACATTGAAATACTGACTCTCTCACTGCGTCCCTTTTACCTCCCTCGGGAATTTCCCACGGTGGTTATCAGCTGTGTTTATGTTCCTCCGGGCGTAAATATTAACACGGCAGCCGAGTTAGCATTCCAGAACACCCAGGCTATGCTAAGTAAATATCCTGATGCGCCGGTGTTTATTATGGGGGATTTTAATAGCTGTAGCTTGGATAGTGTTCTTCCATCTTTTAAACAGTATGTGGACATCCCCACAAGGAAAGAGAAGGTGTTGGACCGGTGTTATGGGAACATCAATAATGCTTACTCGCGTGCAGCCTCCATTAGGCTCCGCGGATCATAATATTGTTTTTCTGTTACCACAATACAGACAACGGCTGAAGAGAGAGAAACCTGTCACTTACAGCACTAATCAGTGGTCAGAGGATGCGACGGCAAAACTCCAGGGGTCTTTTGCATGTACAGACTGGAGCATCTTTGGAGGTGAACTGAATGTAAGAACTGAGATAAGTTTTGCATGGCAACTACCATTCCAGTTGTAACTGTAAAAAAATATCCTAACTCTAGACCGTGGATGACTCATCAAATAAAACTTAAAATTAAGGAGAAACAGCAGGCATTTCGTCGTAAGGACTGGGTTGCTTTAAGGGACATCAACCGGTCGGTGAAAAATGATATTAAAAAGGCAAAACTTGCATATAAGGAAAAACTGGAACAGGACTTCAGTAGCATGAATACTAGAGAGGCCTTTCAGAAAGTAAGAACACTTACAGGAACCACTTCAAAAGTTAAAGTTCCTATATTTACTGATTCTTATTCATTTACTGAAGATTTGAACAAATTCTACGCCAGATTTGACAACCGGAATTACACCAGTGAGTGTGATAGACTGCTCAGGAGTCTTTCCACACCTGAGCAGTCACATTTTCCCCTCTTTACACAGGAGGATGTTTACCAGCAGCTCAGGAGGTGTAAAACTGGTAAGGCACCTGGACCAGATGGGATCACTGGAAGGCTTCTCAAGAACTGTGCCCTGGAACTTTCTCCGGTTCTCTACTCACTCTTTAAGGAGTCACTGCTGACCGCAACTGTCCCTATGCTATGGAAAACAGCTACTATCATCCCAGTTCCTAAGAGGCCTCGTCTGTCTGAACTAAATCACTATAGGCCAGTAGCGCTTACTTCAATAATTGCGAAATGCTTTGAGAAATTAGTTTTGAATATCATTCTTCCAGTCGTCAGTCCATGGTTGGATCCTTACCAGTTTGCCTACAAGGCCAAAAGAGGAACTGAGGATGCTGTTGCATGCCTCCTCTATACTCTCCTTCAGCATCTGGACACTCCTGGTAATCATGCAAGAATTCTTTTTATAGACTTTAGTTCCGCTTTTAACACTATTCAGCGTCATACTATGATCAAAAAACTCCATCATCTTTGCGTGCCACCACTCCTAATCCGCTGGATTTACAATTTTTTAAGTGACAGACCACAGGCAGTAAGGATGGGTAACGTTACATCCACAACTACTGTTGTTAACACCGGAGCTCCTCAAGGCTGTGTCCTTAGTCCTTTTCTTTATACACTGTACACCAACGATTGTCTCAGTCCCTTCCAGACTACGAGATACTACAAATACTCTGATGACAGCTATACTTGCACTTCTTAAGGATGAGGATTCAGTCACGGCATATCATCAGTCTGTTGCTTATTTTTCCCAATGGTGTACAGACAATCATCTTCTTCTTAATGTTACTAAAACGAAGGAACTCATTTTTGATACACGGCATAAATTCTTTACTTCTCACTGTTCTATATTAATCAATGGCCAGTTTGTAGAAATTGTTGACCGCTTTAAGTACCTTGGCATTACTTTGGACAGTAAATTGTCATTTGACCATCATGTCATGGATATTTATAGACGCTGCCAACAGAGACTTTTTGTCATACGCAAACTGAGGATTTTGTCATTGAAACCATATCTTTTGCTTTTTTTGTATCACAGTATCATCGAATCCATTATTATGTATTGTGTCACTTGCTATTTTACTATGCTTTCTTGCACAAACAGGAATAAGCTTTTAAAAATTACTAATACCGCTTCAAAAATAATTGGTCTTCCTATTTCTAATCTGTTAGCCCTTATCGATAATGCTATCATTCGAAGGGCAAATACTATAATTAAAAATCCTAGCCATCCTCTTAATTTGTTCTTCTCTCTTCTGCCATCAGGCCGTAGATATAAACAGTTACCTCAAAAAAAAGCACACTTCGAGAAAAGTTTTGTACCTTCTGCCATCAGAATGTTAAATTCATAGAAACTGGGAAGTGTGTGACTTTGGGGCTGTTTTGTTGATGCTATAAACTTATGGGTAACATATATATTTGTAAGATTGTTATGTACCTCTGTAGGATATATATTTGTATCTGGTAGATATATGTGTGAAGGATTATTTGTATGTTGTAGAAGATGTGTGCAGTATAGCTTGGGTACGGTCTGTGAAAATGAATTTCCTCTTTGAGGACTATAAAATATGAATCTGAATCTGAATCTGAGATCACGCCCACGAAGAACGACTTGCGAAGAACGATTGATATTTAAATTAGCCATGTGCTACAAGCGCGGCAAGGAAACTCCCACATCACCGCAAACAAAGAAACATGTCTTTTCAAGTTCATCTTGGTTACAGTTCGTTTCTGAAACGAAGACATGCTGTGAGGAATAAGACTTATATTTACCTCAATCATAATAAGGACGTGATGCGACGCAAACCCAGCAGGAGGAGACATTTACATGAGTAAGTCTTACTTTCATTTTCCTACTTGCTTTCGCTGTTATTTACTTTGACGAAACATGTACACATTTTACTAGTTAGAGTTATTCCAAACTATAATTCCTGACTATATACATAATGAAACATTATGAAGTACGTTTGATTGCATTGCATCTCTAACTATGCCAGGATATTTTTTTATGTTTTAGAAAACGATGCGTTTATGACTGCAAGATGCATTTATGACGATATGTTTATGTAAGATGCAAGATCATATTTATTTATTTTATTGCATAACAGTAGGGTGTAAAAGTAATATGAGTGTTTACACTGAATGTATGTTTACATCACGTTTATTAATATACTAGTGCTAAACAATAATTATTAGTTTCTCAGATATTACATGTCCTTTTTTACATTAGTACAAATGCTAGAATCTATGACTATATACTATATACCAGTTATTCCCCTGTAAAGGGAAGTGTGTCCAAACCTTTGTCTGGTAGTGTGTGTGTGTGTGTGTGTGTGTGTGTGTGTGTGTGTGTGTGTGTGTGTGTGTGTGTGTGTGTGTGTGTGTTTATTATAGATGCTCATAATATGAATAGGCTCACAGATGTTTTGCTTTTGTTGTTTTTAGTGCTCAGAAACCTGCTCAACAGATGAATCTTGCTGTCCTTCCCTTGAGTCTCTTCAAACTGTTTTCCTCTGAGAGCGCTGTACAAACTTCAGATGATACAGATAAAAATACAGTACAAATACAGATATTTAAAGTGCACACACTTTAATATCAGGTAAGATTTACTTGTTTTATTTGTTGAACTGAATTCAGAAAAAGTTTTCAGAAATGCCACAAAGTCTGTGCACATCTGTGTGGTTAGATCAGGGAGCTCAATAGAGTGTCTTTGACCTTCATTATGTGTGTTTTGATTATACTGTGTTGTAAATAAAATACAAATAATCTAAAAAACGATTTTTTGAATCTTCTCACATTGTTTCTTCTTCTACTAGTCAAGTCAGTCATTGATGGGGCCATTAGGGAGGGCTCTTTTGTCTCTCAGGTGTGAATTGCTAAATATTCATGGGTCATTGCCACACCTATGAATAATCCCTTTCGATCACAAAACATATTTTAGAAAATTTACATCAATATATTGTTTTTCTGAACGAGTGAACGAAATGATTTTCACATCATTTGGTTGATAAAATTCTAGTCTACTCCATACAATTCTCAAAAGTCTTGTTAACAATTGGCCTGTATGTGTTTCATGACCTTATTTCAGTGACTTCAAAACTTTAGTTTTTCACTAACCACGCATAGACGTAGTTTTCTCAAAAGCACAACCATGTACATTAATGTTGCTTGCATGTTATTGTAGCCCAATATGTGCTGATTACAATGTAATCAAACTTTAGCCATTAAAATGTTTTTAAGATACTGAAAAAACAACAAATGTCAGGGCATGTCAAACTTCTTCAGGGCCTCAAAACACCCTCAGACCCCAGAGGGTTAAAACGCCTCGGGTTTCGTATGAAACCCTAGTTCCTCGAGGGAACGAGACGCTGCGTCACTACGCTTTGGGAACGCCTCCAGCGTAACCACGCTCTGAAACACGTGTCTAATCAGTCCAATAGGAAAACGCGCTGTGACGTCACGGACGGGGTGACGTCATGAACCAGGAAGCTATAAAGCACATGCGGTGAATGCAGCCGGCAGCTTCTGCCACCAGGAGCGCTGCAGGGATGCCGAAATTATGGAAAGCGATGCAGCGTCTCGTTCCCTCGAGGAACTAGGGTTTCATACGAAACCCGAGGCGTTCCCCTTCGGGAACGTCGAGCTGCGTCACTACGCTTTGGGAATGATATACCCACGCCACCAGAATTTCAAAGACCTGAATGTGTAGCAGGAAAAGGGGGCATGTATGCCCAATATTGACTTCCTAGTAGGCAGAAAAGGCGAAAGTAGCCTGAGAGATAATGCCCTAAGGCAGAGTAATAGCGAGTCTTCGCTCATAGAAATATAAGGGCGAACGTAGCCCGAAATAGTTGTTGCTAACAAAGCAGAGTATACAGAGCCTCAGCTCATTGATAAATAAGGGCGAAAGTAGCCCGAGATAATTACTGCTGACAAAGCAGGGTAGAGAGAGCCTTAGCTCATAGATAACAAAGGGCGAAAATAGCCCGAGATAAATACTGCTGACAAGGCAGGATAGAGAGAGCCTCAGCTCATTGATAAATAAGGGTGAAAGTAGCCCGAGATAATTGCTGCTGACAAGGCAGGATAGAGAGAGCCTTAGCTCATAGATGCAGGATAAGCGGGGGGGGGGGGGGAAGCCCCACGTTAAAGGGCCCTACTCGTGGTAGGGGCATCAGAAAGCAAGGCCTGAGAGCCTGGGGTATGAGGGAGGTCTAACTCGTAGAACCTCACAAACGTAAGTGGCGTGGACCAACCCGCAGCGTTACATATGTCCTGCAGGGAGACGCCTGACAGGAAAGCTTTGGTAGCCGCAACCTTGCGGGTGGAGTGTGCCTTGGCTTCCAATGGAGAGGGAAGGCCCGAGGACTTATATGATAAAGAAATGGCATCCGAAATCCACCGACTTAGAGTCTGCTTAGAAGCTGGAAGACCTTTGTTATGAGGACCGAAACAAACAAACAATTGGTCCGTTATAAGAATTAATGTGTTTTGCAGTACGGTTTTCTTAAGTTAATATCTTATAGTTTCTTGTCTTTCGCAGTTTGCTTCAGTTAAGAGTGTGATGATACAGTTCTGTCTGGGAATGTTTTGTCTGTCTGTTTCAGGGTTATCTGTCGGCAGGAAACCAGTTGAGTGCGGCTGCACTATCTTCCTCTCTTCCTTATAGTTGCCCTGGATCATCTGTAATTTTCCTTCCCATATGTAGAAGTATTTGCTTAACCCTCAAAGACCGAGACAGCCGCCGGCGGCTAAAAATAACTATTGGTCTTAAATGTTTAATAACTTTTGAACCGCTAATCCAATTTGAATGCTTTAAAAAGTCTCGTAAAGTACAGAGTCTGCTCTTTTCAGTGGTCTCATTTGGATATTCAGAGGCTCCGTAGTAAGCGTGATTACGTCATCACATTTCCTCAGCACTGATTCGTCAGATGAAATCAACACGTTTTGGTCCTCCGAGCCAAACAGGAACGATTGTTGATGCTTAGTCCCTCCCCTGTGCCCCGATTGGTTCAAACTGTCATCTATTCAACCAATAAACATAGGTTTTGGTCTTTTGAACCACCGATTAGTATGTTTCTTTGCAGATCTGAACAGACGCAAAGTGAAAGCAAAGTGCGTCTTGTGTGCATGAAAACAAACGCAAAATAACACATTTGCATGACAGCATTCTTTGAAAATGTACAGAAATACTCACGACAGAGCCCTTTGACATAAAACAAACCAAAAACAAGGATGAAACAACAGTAGATATCGGATAAAGCACTGGAATGTGGGTTTTCGGTCACTAGGCGATGTCCCGGTAAAATAGATTCCGACGCAGACTACAGCCAGCAGATCCATCTATTTGGTTGTTATATTATGTAACTAATTATTATATAGTTTTTAAAGATTATTTGTACTATTTTTTCGGTTGCACTCTGTATATTTCTCTCTCATTTTGTGTGTAGTTTGTGAATAATTTGGATTGTTTATTTTTTTTTTTTGTTGCACAAGACAATTTGTGCATTTTTTCTTGTGCTACTTTCTACACTATTTGTGTTTATTGTTCATCTTTTGGATTAAGAATATATTTATGAAATAGTAAATTATTTTTTACTGTGTTTTGCTATTATTTAACACTGTTTCTGCAATGACTTTACTCCTGAAACGTTTTTGGACAGATCTATATTGTCAATAAACGAAATGGGCCTGTTTTTCACTGAAAAGCACCTAAATAATATTGTAATAATTGGCTATAACTTGCTTGGGGAATGTTATATATAGACAAAATTTTATTTGGAAGTGTAAAACACCTAAATACAAATTTTTAAAGAAAAAAATCTAAACTTCAGGAGTTTTTGTTTGAGTACACAGTAAAAAACACCCAATTGTTGGTAGCGTTTTTTCCTAAAATTCTGGAAATTCACTAATTTTTAGAGAAAACAAAAGGAAATTTGTAATTTTAAATTAGCTAGACATAAAGTTCAAGTTCTTATGTTTATAATGATATATGACAATTGATGCTGACTGCTAGAATAGGTCTGAAAAAACAAAGAAATATACAGGTGCCTCAGGTGCCCCAAAAATGTTCTAGGTCTTTAAGGGTTAAATGATATGTGAACCCCCGCCTACATGAAGGCTTGTAAGGGTGCTGTATAAAAGATGGGACTGCCCCATCTTCTTTAGTAGATAACAATAAACCAACTTGTATTAGACTTTGGTGTGTTGTTGTCTATCCCAAGCGCTTGTTGCTGATCCACTCGACAGACCTGAGAAAGGCCTGAGAAACTGCAGTGACCCAGAATAGAGGTTCTAACAATTTGGTGACCCCGACGTGATGTCCCTGATCAGGTAAGATGAAGTATAGTTTGTCTACCTGATTAGTTACATTATTGTTCGTGTTGTGAGTAGATACGATGAAGTATAGTTTGTCTATCTAGATATTGCGCAGACCAAGTAAGATGAAGTATAGTTTGTCTATCTGAAGGCTGCCGCAAATACATTGCGAGGACCAGGTAAGGCGAAGTATAGTTTGCCTATCTGAAGGCCGCCGCAATATTCTCAGCAAAACTGAGAGAGCGCGCTCAAATAAATTAAAAGCAAAAGTGTGGGTCACGAGTTTCGGTCTGTCCCGTGGTGAGGTGAATATCTGTATATCTATCATGGGAGCCACCTATCCTAAACCAAATCCTGGCGAAACACCAAATGATTGGATGAATAGATGTAGTTGGGGTTTTTACACAAATTTATGGGTGAATAATTTAGCGGGTTGGACCGAAGCCAATGGGATGTATCCTACATATCCGCGAATGGGTTCTTTTGACCCAAATCATATGGCACAAGCTTTTCGATTGACATATAAAGGCGAAGGTGACCCTGAATGGGACCAAAAACATATGAAAGACGGGTATGATGTTTGGTTAAAAATGCAAACTGTATGGAATGATAAACAGGGTATTTCACTGCCAAAATCTGTCAGGAATGTGGTACCGAAAAAGCCGACAGGGAAAAAAGAGAAACAATTATTAGCTGAGGCTGAGTCGAAGTTACAGAAAACCAAATTAGAGAAAGCAGCTAAACTCTATCCAGAAGTACCGTCTACTTCTTCACTCTCGCCATGCACGCCGCCGCCTTATCCTGCACCCGCGCCTGACGTGCTTACTTCCGCAGCTCGCCACGCGCCCCCACCAGCGCCCGTCGAGAAAATAAATGAAGCTCATTTATGGATAACAAAACGACAGGGCCACATAGAGATAACTCCGCCGTCCGTCTCGACTATGAAAGACATTTTGAGCATGTTACCAGAAGTGGACAAACCATTACACTTTGTGGAAATGTTGATCAAATTGTCGTGTAACAGCCATTTCACTGGCGCAGATTATAAGTTCATAATAATGTCAAAAATGGGTAATAAGTCTGATGAGACGCATCTGCTCGAGGCTGTTCCCTGCCTAAAACCAGAAAATGATCGACCTAAGTGTGTGTGTCCAACCACACTGATAAAAAGTCTTGCCTGGCTAAGACAACCTTGAAGATAGATAAAGCCTCTATGTGTGTGTGTCAGTCTCTATCTGCACTCAGTCTCTGTCTGCACTCCATCGAGAGTGTTGAAGCTGACTTCTGCTGATGAAACTGCAAACTATTTTCTTCAGTAAACAACAGCATCTTGTTGAAACACTTATTGAGGCCTTTTGTCTACCTCGCTCTTTAGCTATAGTAAAAACAAAGGGTCACTCAAATTTATACACAGATGAGGCTAAGTGTAACTCACTGGCTGACCTAAATGCAAAAAGGGCTGCTCAAGAGGGGCCTCCAAGCCCCCATGTTAATGTAGCTCTAGTGTAAACCTCAAAAATTACGTCATCACTAATTCCAGATGTTGACCTTGTCGCTGTCCAGAAAGCAGCAAGTGAATCTGACCGTCAATTCTGGTCAGTTTTTTCTGCGTCTCAGGGACCTGATGACCTCTGGCGTGACAAAGATGGTCGACTGTGTTTACCTACGTCTGTTTTACCGTTTCTCGTCCGCGAATTTCATGGTATCACTCATCGCGGCCGAAGAGGGGTACTAGATACAATGCGAGGTCTATTTTGCGTCGACCAATTACCTCAAACGGTTAATGACATTCTTGACAGATGTTTAATTTGCGCTAAAAATAATATAAGCAAACCTCCAGCAAAACATCAACACCTGCCGAGGCCTAACCAACCGTTTACTGAGTGGCAGGTTGATTTCACACACATGCCCAAGAGGGGACCTTTTAAATACCTCTTGGTGCTTGTGGACAAATTTTCTAAGTGGGTAGAGGCCTTTCCATGTGCCAAAGAAAACGCCAATGTGGTCGTGCAGTTTTTAACCAAAGAAATCATACCCAGGTATGGTATCCCGGTATCAATAGATTCCGATAAGGGCACACCTTTCACATCAAAAGTAACGCAGCAATTGGCGAAAGAGTTACAAATTGATTGGCGACTACATATACCCTTCCATCCTCAAAGCTCAGCTTTCGTTGAGAGGAAGAATAGGACCATTAAACAAAAGATAAGAAAAGCAATGATCAGTATGAATACATCCGATTGGACAAGGGTTCTTCCAATTGTCTTAGCAGACCTAAGAATGATGCCTCAGCCAAATTTAGACAACTTATCACCCTATGAGGTGGTGATGGGCCGACCTTTCCCCATCCCTTGGCGCCACGGAATGGTAGGGATAGGTGTGGTGTTAACTGATCATATGTCTGAGTACTCTGTAGGCCTAATAGAAAAATTAACTGAGTTCTGGGAAAGGGTTAACATGAAACACCCTGAGATCCCTAAAGCTAACTCACACCCCTTTGAAGTGGGCAATCAAGTATTGATAAAGAAACTAAAAACCGGGGGCCTTAATGACTCTCTGTATGATGGGCCTACAGAGATACTAGCGGTGACCAGAACTGCTGTTTTAACTGATCTTTTTCCACAGTGGATTCATGCAACCAGAGTGAAACCCTTGAAATGAAGAACAATGTATTACAAGTACTAACTGTTTTTGTTTTCCAGAGCAATAATCTGTATTGTCCTAGCTGGACTCATGGTACCCAACGCTTCAAAGGAGGAGGCCAAAAGAAACCTCTTCTGGCAGTACGCCAACTGGACAGCGCGTCAACTGACCAATGAATCATGTGTGGTGTGTCAAGAATTATTCCACACCACAATAACTGTATCCTTGAAACCATTTGTCTATAACTGTGAACCCCCCAATTTTACTGTGTTCTGTACATATTATGCAGGGAAAATGTATGTATGGTCTCCTAGGTGTGTAAAGAGGGTAACAACACCCTATACTGATGAAACTAAACGGTACCATAATTACTGTTGTATGAATGAAACGTGCAAGAAAGAAGGTAGTGCATCAAGTAAAAATGAAACTGAAACTGTTGATACAAAAGTTAGCCTGGTGTTACCAGAAGGTTTTATGTTTCCTTACTGTTTTAATGGGACATCAGGTGAAAGCGTGACAGGTATAAGTGCTACAAATTGTAAACAAATAATAAACCAAGGGCAGGGTATAGACAGGTGGCTGCAAAGCTACTGTCCAAGGTTCGAGAGGGGCTCATGTGAGAAGAACACCGCAGCATGTGCTAAGGGAAATAATAGAACTGTTTGTTACACCTCCACGAACACTGCCTGTGTATCACTACTAATATACTGTGAGTCCCCCTGGCCAGCGAAAGGTGCAGTGCTGGCTGATGACTGGTACTGGTATTGTGGTGAGGACACTGTAAACAACACTTACAGGATGAGCTGGACAGGCCTCTGTGCACCAGTGCAGCTGCAACATTGTGTGACTGTTATGCATACACAACGTGATTTGTCTTTCAGGAGCAAACGATCAGTGGACAACGAGGACGTCCCTGATGAACATCAGATGAGGTCACACTGGACTCGGTTCTGGAAGTCTATGGTACCTCAGTACGGCGTCTCTGACCTACTGAGACAACAGAACATCATGCATTATCGACTGGCATCCTTTGTTAACAGCACCACAGCTGCACTGGTAGGGGTACAAAGCGAGCTGCGTGCACTGAGACAGGTGGTCGTGCAGAACAGGTTGGCCCTGGACATGCTTCTTGCCCAGCAGGGAGGGGTTTGTTCTGTTGTAGGTGACAAATGCTGCACATACATACCTGCAAATGATGAGCCCGAGGGATCAATTGGCACTAGATTCTCTGTGATAGTGTCACTAACTTGTCGCTCCTGTCCTGTGGGTGTCGCTGTTTCGCTGTTTCCCTGCTTCCTGTTTGCCTCGCTGCAGAGTGGTCTGTTTGTTTGTAACGTTAGCTCTCTGCAGCTTCGTTTTTCTACTGGATTTTCTACTGGATTCTCTATCTTATTGTTAATTCTGCCGTTTTAAATTGATAGATATAGCTTAATTTAATTTCTGGTCTTATCCATCAAACTAATCTGACTAATTTGATTGTTCGCCTTACTCTATAATCACGAGTGCAGCACGTTAGCATTCCATAGCCGGTTAATTTGCCGCTCGCACTCCATTCACGCTTTTAACTCTTGTTTACTATTTTTAGCATTGTGCTGGCCGGTTAACTTGCCATCTGCGTTCCATTCACGTTTTTATTTATTTTTTCTCGTGTTTAATATCGTTAGTACTCTTTTAGCCGGTTCCGTTCCGTTTTTTCTCCCCCTGATCTGTTCTTCAGGAACTCTAACAACATTGGTAAGTTGAAATCATTCTACAATCACGGTGAGTAATGGCTTCTTCTCCTACAATTGTAGTCTGCACTGCTTGCCACATGTATAGCTTATCTATCTCTGTCAGCAGTGAGCCTTATACATGTGATAAATGCAGGAATATAGTCAGGCTGACAGAGAAGATTTCAGAACTAGAGTCACGCATCCAAACTTTAATGGAGGATAGTAAGAATGTGAGGGCCTTAGATACGGTTTTGGATGTGACTAGCTCAGAAAGCCCTGTACATTGTTCGGTTCCGGTAACAACGCCCATGCAGCAGGGCAATTGGGTGACTGTGAGGCGGCATAGTCGCGGGTCAAAACACCGCTCTTCCGTTCCGATCAGAACATCAAACAGGTTCTCCCCACTCAGTGAAGCACCCACTGAGAAACCTGATGAAAGTGCTCTAGTAATTGGCGATTCTATTGTACGGAACGTGAAAATAGAGACACCAGCCAACATAGTCCAATGTTTACCGGGAGCCAGAGCGCCTGACATCTTGGCAAATTTAAAAGTGCTGGCTAATGCTAAACGTAAATTCAGTAAGATTGTTATTCACGTCGGCGCTAATGATGTTCGACTTCGCCAGTCGGAGATCACTAAAAATAATGTTAAAGAGGTGTGTGATCTTGCAAGTACGATGTCAGACACTGTAATATGCTCTGGTCCCCTCCCGGCTTACCGTGGTGACGAGATTCACAGTAGACTGTGGTCACTCCATGGCTGGATGTCAAAGTGGTGCCCGCGAAATAACATAGGTTTCATAGACAATTGGACAAGCTTTTGGGGCAGACCTGACCTGTTGAAAAGAGATGGTCTTCATCCCTCCGGATGTGGAGCATCTCTTCTATCTAGAAATATGGCACATAGTCTTAGAGTTTGCACTTGACTCACTGGGGCCCAGGTCAGTAAGCAGACAGACTGGCTAAACCGACCGTCTGCTAGCCGCCTCACGTCACAGAAATCAGTTAATTCTCAGCACATAGAGACCCTTTCACCTAGATATCACTCTATAGAGACTGTGTCTGTTCCCCGAGCTAGAAAATACAAAAAACGCCTGAATCAAATCAAGACCAACAATTTAATTGATGTTCAACAAATAAAAAATATATATAATACAGAGAAACAATTGATAAAGCTTGGCTTATTGAATATCAGGTCCCTTTCTACGAAAGCACTTTTTGTAAATGATATGATCACTGATCATAAGCTAGATGTGCTCTGTTTGACAGAAACCTGGCTAAAACCAGACGATTACATTATTTTAAACGAGTCCACCCCCCAAGATTACTGTTATAAACATGAACCGCGTCTAAAAGGTAAAGGAGGAGGTGTTTCTACTATTTATAGCAGTTTTCTCAATGTCTCTCAGAGAACGGGCTTCAATTATAACTCGTTTGAAGTAATGGTGCTTCATATAGCATTATCCAGAGAAACAAGTGCTAATGATAAATCCCCTGTGACGTTTGTGCTAGCTACTGTATACAGGCCACCAGGGCACCATACAGACTTTATTAAAGAATTTGCTGATTTTCTATCCGAATTAGTGCTGGCCGCAGATAAAGTCTTAATAGTGGGTGATTTTAACATCCATGTTGATAATGAAAAAGATGCATTAGGAACAGCATTTATAGATATTTTGAACTCGATTGGGGTTAGACAACACGTGTCAGGTCCTACTCATTGCCGAAATCATACTCTAGATTTAATACTGTCACATGGAATTGATGTTAATGGCGTTGAAATTCTGAAGCAAAGCGATGATATCTCAGATCATTATCTAGTCTCTTGTACAATCCAGATAGCTAAAACTGTTAATTCAATTCCTTGCTACAAATACGGTAGAACCATCACTTCTACTACAAAAGACTGCTTTGTAAGTAATCTTCCTGACTTATCTGAATTCCTCAGCATATCCAATAGCTCAGAAAAACTTGATGATGTAATAGAAACTATGGACTCTCTCTTTTCTAGCACTTTAGATAAAGTTGCTCCAGTGCGCCTAAAAAAGATTAAGAAAAACAGTCTAACACCGTGGTATAACGATCATACCCGCGCCCTAAAGAGAAAAGCACGAAAAATGGAACGCAGCTGGAGCAAAACAAAACTAGAGGTTTTTCGTATTGCTTGGCGTGAATGTAATTTATCTTATAGGAAAGCATTAAAAACTGCCAGATCGGATAACTTTTCATCTCTCTTAGAAGAAAACAAACATAACCCTAGGTATTTGTTCAATACTGTGGTTAAATTAACTAAACATATAGCAGCAACAGGTTTAGACATTTCCCAAAAGCACAGCAGTAATGACTTTATGACGTACTTTACCTCCAAGATAGACACTATTAGAGATAAAATTGTAACCATACAGCCGCCCGCTACAGTATCGCATCAGATAGTGCGTTGTAGATCTCCTGAGGAACAATTCCATTCATTCTCTATTATAGGAGAGGAGGAATTGTATAAACTTGTTAAATCATCTAAACCCACAACATGTATGTTAGACCCTATTCCATCTAAGCTACTAAAGGAGGTACTTCCAGAAGTCATAGATCCTCTTCTGAATATTATTAATTCGTCACTATCATTAGGATATGTCCCCAAAACCTTCAAAATAGCTGTTATTAAGCCACTCATTAAAAAACCACAACTTGACCCCTATGAATTAATTAACTACAGACCAATTTCGAATCTCCCTTTTCTGTCAAAGATACTAGAAAAGGTAGTATCCTCACAATTATGCTCCTTCTTTAGAGAAAAATGGTATCTGCGAGGATTTCCAGTCAGGTTTTAGACCATATCATAGTACTGAGACTGCTCTAATTAGAGTAACAAATGACCTGCTATTGTCAAGCGATCGTGGTTGCATCTCTCTATTAGTGCTACTGGATCTTAGTGCCGCATTTGATACTATTGACCACAACATTCTTTTAAATAGACTTGAAAATTATGTAGGCATTAGTGGTAGTGCACTGGCATGGTTCGAATCGTACTTATCAGACCGTCATCAGTTTGTGGCAATAAATGAAGAGGTATCATTTAAATCGCAAGTGCAGTATGGAGTACCTCAAGGCTCAGTGCTAGGGCCATTACTTTTTACGCTTTACATGTTACCCTTGGGAGATATCATCAGGAAACATGGTGTTAGCTTTCACTGTTACGCTGATGATACTCAGCTCTATATTTCTTCGCAGCCCGGCAAAACATATCCATTCGAAAAACTAACAGAATGCATAGCTGATATTAAAAACTGGATGGCGAATAACTTCTTACTGTTAAATTCTGAAAAAACAGAGGTATTAATTATTGGACCTAAAACCTCCACAAGTAATGACCTAAAACACAGTCTAATACTAGATGGCTGCTCTGTAAATTCGTCGTCATCAGTTAGGAACCTAGGCGTCCTATTCGATAGCAATCTCTCCTTTGAAAGCCACATTTCTAGCATCTGCAAAACCGCATTTTTCCATCTTAAAAATATATCGAAATTACGACCTATGCTATCAATGTCAAATGCTGAAACATTAATTCATGCGTTCATGACCTCAAGGATAGATTATTGTAATGCTTTATTGGGTGGTTGTTCTGCACGCTTAATAAACAAACTCCAGCTGGTCCAAAATGCAGCAGCTAGAGTTCTTACTAGAACCAGAAAGTATGACCATATTAGCCCGGTTCTGTCAGCACTGCATTGGCTCCCTATTAAACATCGTATAGACTTTAAAATCTTGCTAATTACTTATAAAGCCCTCAATGGTTTAGCTCCTCAGTACTTGAACGAGCTCCTATCGTATTATAGTCCTTCACGTCCGCTGCGTTCTCAAAATTCTGGCAATTTGATAATACCTAGAATATCAAAATCAACTGCGGGCGGCAGATCATTTTCTTATCTAGCGCCTAAACTCTGGAACAATCTACCTAACACTGTTCGGGAGGCAGACACACTCTGTCAGTTTAAATCTAGATTAAAGACACATCTCTTTAACCTGGCTTACACATAAAATCATTAACACATTTCTATAATTCAAATCCGTTAAAGGATTGTTAGGCTGCATTAATTAGGTCAACCGGAACCGAAAACACCTCCCATAACACCTGATGCACTCGTTGCATCGTAAAAAGAATGGCATCTACGCTAATATTAGTCTGTTTCATTCTTATTCCGAGGTCACCGTAGCCACCAGACCCAGCCTGTATCCGGATCAGATGGTCACTGCAGTCCCCCGGATCCAGTCCGTACCCAGCTTAGATCATGGATCACCACCTGGAGATGACTTCAATAGCCGTGGATGTCAACCAGATGAGCTCCAAGGCGGATCATCAATAAAGACCTCGCCAACCTTGACGGCCATCGGCGCTACACCACAGGATCCTGATGAGTTCTCTACAATCAGACATTGGTACAAACTGTTGTTTGGTCTGGCCAGAGGAGAACTGGTCCCCCGACTGAGCCTGGTTTCTCCCAAGGTTTTTTTTCTCCATTTCTGTCACCTGTGGAGTTTTGGTTCCTTGCCGCTGTCGCCTCTGGCTTGCTTAGTTGGGGACACTTTCCAGCGATATCGTATACTATTTGAACTGAACTGACGATGATATCACTGAATTCATTGATGAACTGCTTTTAACTGAAAATTGATTGTTACAATAATGCGTTACTTACACACTATTGTGCTGTTTAAATACTGTGCAGTTGCTTTGACACAATCTGTATTGTAAAAGGCGCTATATAAATAAAGGTGACTTGACTTGACTTGACACTGCTGTAGCTACTATGAAGCGGATCTCATCCCAGATATATGAGGATGAGCTAAAGTCTAGAACTAACAATTGGAATTGGGGTATTCTCTCTAGCCTATTTGGCACGTTTGCACCTTATGTCTCAATGATAATACCGGTATTACTTATTTTGTTTTTATTGTGTATTTTTGGTCCATGCATTGTGAAATGTTTCACACAACGTATGTATACTATGGTTTCTGCTATCTCTGCAGGATATCGCCCACTGCCACAGAAGGATACTGGAGAATCCAGACTCTAGAGAGAGTCTGGAAGAGGGGATTATAAGAATTAATGTGTTTTGCAGTGCGGTTTTCTTAAGTTAATATCTTGTAGTTTCTTGTCTTTCGCAGTTTGCTTCAGTTAAGAGTGTGATGATACAGTTCTGTCTGGGAATGTTTTGTCTGTCTGTTTCAGGGTTATCTGTCGGCAGGAAACCAGTTGAGTGCGGCTGCACTATCTTCCTCTCTTCCTTATAGTTGCCCTGGATCATCTGTAATTTTCCTTCCCATATGTAGAAGTATTTGCTTAAATGATATGTGAACCCCCGCCTACATGAAGGCTTGTAAGGGTGCTGGGACTGCCCCATCTTCTTTAGTAGATAACAATAAACCAACTTGTATTAGACTTTGGTGTGTTGTTGTCTATCCCAAGCGCTTGTTGCTGATCCACTCGACAGACCTGAGAAAGGCCTGAGAAACTCGCACTGGACACACACAGTTAAGCTTCTGTTGTCCCGGTTCTTTAAAGGGAGGAGGACAGAAGGCCTGAAGCACTACAGGCCACGGTACAGCAGAGGGCACCTTGGGCACATAGCCCGTTCTGGGGTGCAGAAATGCTTTGACCATTCCAGGTGCAAAGTCTAGGAAAGAGGGGCCCACTGAGAGGGCCTGAAGATCACCCACTCTCTTTAGGGAGGAGATAGCCAAAAGAAAGGCTGTTTTAAAGGACAGCAGTTTGTCAGAGATATCCTCAATAGGCTCGAAGGGGTAGTTAGTGAGAGCCTCAAGTACCACGGCCAAGTCCCACGTAGGGACGCGAGAGCGCATCGGGGGCCGCAGCCTCAGCGCACCGCGGAGGAAGCGTGACACCAGGGGAAGTCTCCCGAGGGAGGTAGCGCCGAAGGGAGCATGGAAGGCATCTATGGCCGCCACGTAGCCCCTCAACGTAGAGTGTGCATTACCGGCCGTAAGGCGGGCTTGCAAAAAGTCCAGCACTGAGCCTACTGGGCAGTGAACTGGGTCAATGTGGTGTTGCGTGCACCAAAGAACAAACATATTCCACTTCCTGGTGTATAACTTCCTCGTCGAGGGAGCTCTGGATTGGAGTATGGTCCCAACAACCTCGGTTGAGAGACCTGAAGCTAAGAGATGTGCCCCTTTAAGGGCCACACCCACAGCTTCCACAACTCGGGGCGGGGGTGTAGAATCAGACCGCCCGCTTGTGAGAGAAGGTCCCTCCTGACGGGAATTTCCCACGGGGGGCCGTCTAGGAGAGAGATTATGTCCGAGAACCAGGCCCGACCTGGCCAGAATGGGGCCACTAGTAGAAGGCGAATTCCATTCCGGCGTACTCTTTCCAGAACTCCCGGGAGCAGAGCGATCGGGGGAAAAGCGTACAGGCGGAGCCTCGGCCACACCTGTACCATAGCATCCAGCCCCAGGGGAGCTGGATGAGTCAGAGAGAACCAAAGGGGACAATGTGTTGTCTCCTAGTTCGCAAACAGATCCACTTGGGCTTTGCCAAACTTGTTCCAAATGACCTCCACCACCTCTGGGTGGAGTCTCCATTCCCCGGGCCTCAGCCCCTGCCTCGACAGGACGTCTGCTCTCACATTGAGATGTCCAGGAATATAGACTGCTCTTAACGAGAGGAGTCTCCCCTGGGACCACACGAGGATCTGGTGTGCCAGCTTGTTCAAGGGGCGCGACCGCAGACCTCCTTGGTGGTTGATGTAAGCGACCACCGATGTGTTGTCGGTGCGGACCAACACATGGTGATTCTTGATGTCTGGGAGGAAGTGTCTCAAAGCTAGAAACACGGCCTGCATTTCCAGGCGATTGATATGCCACGACAGTTGGCGTCCACTCCACAGACCTCGGGCTGAGCGGCCACGCATGACCGCTCCCCAGCCGGTGAGGGAGGCGTCTGTAGTTAGAGTCAGACGCTGACATGGAGCTCCCAACACCGGGCCCTGGGACAGGAACCAAGGTTTCTTCCATATGTCTAAGGCACGAAGGCAGCGCCGCGTGACCTTGATCATACGGAAAGGGTTGCCCCTCGGGGAAAACCCTTTGGTCCTGAGCCAAGGGCCTCATGTACAGCAGGCCAAGAGGTATAACGTTGGACGCTGCTGCCATGAGACCTAGCAGAACCTGAAACTGCTTTACAGTGAGTGAGTGGCCTAGCCTGACTCTCGCGACTGCGTTGAGAACTGACTGTACCCGTGCGGGAGACATTTGTGCCCGCATCGTGGTCGAATCCCAAAAAACTACTCCTAGATAGGTGGTTCTCTGTGATGGAGAAAGAACACTTTTCTTGGAGTTCAGTCTTAACCCTAGAACTTCCATGTGGGCGAGAACGACATCTCGATGTCGAACCGCCATTTCTCTTGACTGTGCTAGGATGAGCCAGTTGTCTATATAATTCAATATGCGGATGCCCTGGAGTCGCAACGGAGCCAGTGCCGCATCTACACACTTGGTAAAAGTTCTGGGTGAGAGTGCTAGACCGAACGGAAGAACCCTGTACTGGTATGCTTTGCCCCCGAAAGCAAACCTGAGGAACTTCCTGTGCTGAGGAAGGATGGAGATATGGAAGTATGCGTCCTTGAGATCTATTGTGACAAACCATTCCTCGGACCTGATTTGTGATACAACTTGCTTGACAGTAAGCATTCTGAACTTGAGCCTCAGTACTGCACGGTTGAGCAGCCTGAGGTCTAAAATCGGACGCAGACCTCCATCCTTCTTCGGAACAATGAAGTAGCGGCTGTAAATCCCGGACTCTCTGAGATCTGGAGGGACCACCTCGATGGCCCCTTTCTTTAGAAGAGTGTCTACTTCTTGTTCTAAGACCAGAGCCTGCTGTGGGGCCACCGCAGTGGCTAGAACCCCTTGAAAAGGTGGCGGAGGGCCGCCGAACTGAATTCTGTATCCTTTTTCTACTGTTTGCAGGACCCATTGAGACATATTTGGCAGAAGTTTCCACGCTGCTAAATGTTTTACTAAGGGAATCTGACCTCTGGTGGTTTTAGAGATGATGAGCCCCTATGCACCGCGGTACAGACGGGCGGATGTAAAGAGAGGGGCTGCTGAGGGACCGCTGCGCCCTGAAGCACCTGAGGTGGCAGGGTTGGCAGACCGGCCTCTCGAGAGCACTGGGGGGAGGGTCCTCCCCCAGGGGGGCTTGCTCTCATCGGCCCTGGGCCATGGGCGTCAGGGCCTTTTTGTCGAGGACTTCTTTGCCTGAAAGACGGCCCTCAGGTCGACCTTCGGCTTAGAAGCCCCTGACCTGGAGCGCCTGAGGGTCTCTCCCTGATCTCCTTGGGGAGGAGCACGCCTCGCGACGCTCCGCTTCTGTTGGTCGCGGTACGAGGAGCGGGTACTCGGATGGGGCTGCTCCCGTCCAGCAGCCCCAGAGCCTGATCGGCGAGGAAGAAATCTCTGGAATGCCGCCGCTTGTTGCCGTGATTGTTGGAACCTGTCGACGACAGTCGCAACTGCATCGCCGAACAGGCCGGCAGGGACAAGCGGGGCATCTAACAGATAAGCCCTGTCACGGTCTCTCATATCGGACAGGGTTAGCCAGAGATGTCTCTCTGCGGCCACCATAGCTGCCATGGACCGCCCAATGGCACGGGCGGTTTCCTTGGTGGCGCGCAGAGCGAGGTCAGCAGTGCGGCGGAGTTCACTCACGTCGACCGCTGCCCCGTCCTCGCCTTCATCAAGCTCCTGCAGCAGGTCGGCCTGATATGCTTGGAGCACACCCATAGTGTGTAGGCATGCTCCAGCCTGACCTGCTGCCGAGTACCCTTTCCCCAGCAAGGATGATGTAGTTCTGAGTGCCTTGCTGGGGAGTGCCGAGGCCTTCAGGGACGATGCCGTGCTAGGGGACAGATAACTAGAGAGCGTCTGCTCAACCTGCGGCATCGCCCCGTAACCGTGCTCACATGACCCCGCCACATTAGAATAGATGGCGGCGGTGGGGGAGTGAACGCGGGTGGAGAACGGTCTAGACCACGATCTCGACACCTCAGTGTGGAGATCTGGAAAAAATGGGAGGCCTCGGCGTGGAGGTGTGTTCTTAGATGGTAAGAATCTTTCATCTAGTTTAGATCTTGTGTCTGTTTGAACTTTAGTCACAACGTCTGGCCACTTGATCTTTAGTTTGGCGACAGCACGTGTGATCACCTCCACTAACTCCTCGTACTCGACAGGCTGGGAGGGCGTGGGACCAGCCTCCTCGACCATCTCCGCGTCCTCCTCCTCAGAAGAAGACAAACGGAGGGTCGAGCGCTCCTCCTGGAGGGAAGAAGCCGTAGAGCGGGCTTCCACACCAGAAAGGGGCAGCGATCTAGCAGAGGAGGATGGAGAAAGGGGTTCATTCGTCTCCAAACTCGATACTAGATCCAATTGCGAACCCCACGAATGCAGACGCCGCATGTGCTTTATAGCTTCCTGGTTCATGACGTCACCCCATCCGTGACGTCACAGCGCGTTTTCCTATTGGACTGATTAGACACGTGTTTCAGAGCGTGGTTACGCTGGAGGCGTTCCCAAAGCGTAGTGACGCAGCTCGACGTTCCCGAAGGGGAACCTTTGTTCAGACTTTCAGAATCAGAATCAGAATGAGCTTTATTGCCAGGTATGTTTACACATACTAGGAATTTGTTTTAGTGACAGCAGCTCCACAGTGCAACAGAGTGACAGTGACAAGACAAGACATAGATTATAAGAAAATAACAATATACAAGTACACAAGACAAAGTGCAAAGTGCAAAACAGCAAAAACACAATATACAGAATATGCCATTACTATGTACAGGTGCAAATTTGGATGTAAGTAGGTATGGTATTAATAAATACTGAATAGATTAATAAAGTGTATAATAGTGCTGCATGTTCCACGTTTACTGACAAGTGTTAATGAGATGGATTGCCTGGGGAAAGAAACTGTTCCGGTGTCTGGTCGTCTTGGTGTTCAGTGCTCTGTAGCGCCGACCAGATGGTAACAGTTCAAAGAGCGAGTGTGCTGGATGTGAGGGGTCCCGAATGATTTTGCCAGCCCTTTTGCGCACTCTGGATAAGTAGAGATCTTGAAGGGTAGGAAGGGTTGTACCAATGATTCGCTCAGAAGTCCGGACTATGCGACGTAGTCTTCTGAGATCAGAATTGGTAGCTGAGCTGAACCAGACAGTAATTGAAGTGCAGAGGACGGATTCAACGATGGCAGAGTAGAACTGTTTCAGCAGTTCCTGTGGCAGGTTGAGCTTCCTCAAGTGCTGATAGTCCAGGTGCTGGATGAGAATTTTCCCAGCCTCACTAGCTGCTGTCTGTCTGTCAGGAAGCTGTTGATCCACCGACAGAGAGCGGTAGGCATGGAGAGCTGAGATAGTTTGGGAAGGAGGAGGTTTGGGATGGTGGTGTTAAAGGCTGAACTGAAGTCCACAAACAGGATTCTCACATAAGTCCCTGATTTATCCAGATGCTGCAGGATGAAGTGTAAACCCATGTTCACTGCATCATCTACGGACCTGTTTGCTCGATAAGCAAACTGCAGGGGGTCCAGTAAGGGTCCGGTGATGTCCTTCAGATAAGCCAAAACCAGTTTTTCAAACGACTTCATGACGAAAGATGTTAGCGCCACAGGTCTGTAGTTGTTGAGTCCTGTTATTTTGGGTTTCTTTGGAATGGGAATGATTGTCGAACGTTTGAGGCAGTCCGGTACTTCACACATCTCCAGAGACCAATTGAAGAATAGTGAGAAAATGGGGGCCAGCTGATCAGCACAGGTTTTCAGACAGGCTGGTGTCACACCATCAGGGCCTGGTGCCTTCCTTCTTTTGTTCTGTCTGAAGACCCGGCGAACATCTCTTTCACTGAAGTGGATTGTCGGAGTGGGGGAGAGCGGTGTTGTTAGGGCTGTTGTTGGAGGTGTGAATGGAGTTTTTTCAAACCTGCAATAGAACTCGTTCAGATCGTCTGCCAGTTGCTGATTCTCCACCATGCAGGGGGATGGTGTCTTGTAGTTAGTGATGGTTTTCAGGCTGTCCCACACTGATGAAAAGTCACTGGAAGAAAACTGATTCCTTATCTTTTCGAAATAATCTTCTTCTTGCTGAAGCCTCCACTCTCCAGAGACTCCATTCAGGTAGTTCTGTTGTGCAGGCTGTTGAGCCTCACTGATTACCTCCAGTGTTGAGTGTAGCTAGGTCAAGAGACCTCCACTCTTAGAGTTGTTTCCTACAAGCACAGAGTGTTGCCAATCTCTATCCAACTGTACACAATAAGCACGAAGGAGAGATTTCAAAGTCTGATGAAATCTCTCCAATGATCCTTGGCTTTGTGGATGGAATGCACTAGCAACATTATGCTTAATTTTTAGCTGTTTTAATACTTGTTGGAAAAGATGAGACGTAAAGTTGGTATCTTGATCACTCTGAGTGATTTTAGGAATGCCAAAAATTGACATAAACTATGACAAAGCCTTTACAATTGAACGTGACGTATTATGCAATAATTATGATCTATTTTTTCCCATTGAATATAATAGAACATTTTTAAATATATATATTTTTTATTATTTTTTAATTAATGCTGTATTTCAGTTTAAAGTAGATACCTGGCCTATAGAAAACTATTTTTTGAAGTCAGATTTGTGCCATCTGGTGGTGTAGTGAGCATAATTATAAGGCAATATCATATTTTAACCACTAGATGGATGTAATGCTCTCTATAGAAGGATTTGTGAATTCTAGTTGTTTTTGCACATATTTGCCCTTGCCTTTTCAGGTTGTGGATTTTAATATATAATATGATATTATCAAAGACTATTTTTTTATTATTTGCCAAGTTCTTTGTTTGTTTGATTGGTTTAACTGGTAATTTGAAGCGCCAGTTTTACTTTATAATACAGTCAAACCTGAACATTGCATTAGAAAGAGAACCAATGGAAAGCATTTTGTTACCCATTGTTTTAATTCTAACTTAATAAAAATGCAATTCTTTCAGTCATACCATTTTTTTTAACCTTTTTATAATGAACATTTTGATTAAAATAAATTTTTGTAAAATTCAATGAACAATAACTCTTATTTGGCACAGCAATTATGAACAGCAACAGCATTGGCAACAAAATAACAGCGAAAGTATAATTATCAAACAGTAAATGGAAAATAGAGAAATAAAAGTATTTTAAATATCATCCTAACCCTATTAACATATTATGTGCATACTTTTTTATATATTCAATGAACAGTAACTCTTATTCAAAAGGCATCAGCAATTATGAACATAATATTTAAATAACAGCAAAAGTATAACAATTGCCAAACAGTAAATAGAAAATAGAGAAAAAAAGTGTTTTAAATATCATCCTTACTATATTTACATATTATTTACATACTAATTGTAATTACAGATCAGTTTGTGACAGATCTCAATAGAGTGTCTCTATATTGCACTTTGAGCAAATGATGCTTGTTTTGAAATTTGTGTGTGTGTTCAAGAGAGAGACATGGTGTGTGACTTTTGCATTTTGGATCCAATGTCTCCCTTTTATTTGATTCATTGATTTTGTTTCACAATCTCATATTTCCCTGTGTGTGTGCGTGTGTGTGTGTGTGTGTGTGTGTGTGTGTGTGTGTGTTACGGGTCCCGGCCGCGGAACTCGTAGGCAGATTAAAAGTGCCTGAATTATCAGGAGAAACAAAATCACATTAAAACGTCAGTGTCTTTCCTCAAGCGCAGCTTAGTAGCGTCTCTTTATTAACATTCATATTGCAGCAAAAACATCCTAACAAATCATGTTTCATGTAATCAAACAAACAGTTTTGTTCCCTTCTTTTGTATAGTTCTTATACAACAATAAAGTCATCAAATACTTATACACTCTGTGCACTTTTATATAACACAATTAATTATTATACCTGCTGTATATTTATCAGTATGATACAAAAAATACACTTTAAATTCTTTCAGTCAGACATCTTTCTCATTTTTCTCTGTAAATACCTCCATATATAACCATTTACCATTGAACTACTAAACTCAATTGATACAATCATGCGTCTGTTATTTGTATCATTTAAATTGTAACGGTTACACTTGACACCAATCACCAATGTTACTCTCATAAACTTTATACATTACTCTAACACATATTCATTTACGTTTTCTAAAGTCATTTTATGTTTAATTATCACGTACTGAGATAAATAGATATTATTTATAGGGGAGACAGTTGTAACAAACGTAACTCAGACCAACTGTCATTTTACCGGTACTTTCATCTGAATGACTTTACTCAATTCACTACCATAAACAAGCTATTCACTTTCAAACACATAGGAAATGTGTACTTGCATGTATTTACATTCATGACAACAAACATATTCAATTTTTATGAAACATACCTGAATTATCAGGAGAAACAAAATCACATTAAAACGTCAGTGTCTTTCCTCAAGCGCAGCTTAGTAGCGTCTGAGGTAAACACAACGTGCATCGCCATGGTAACCCACAGCGCGTGCTTTCTCCAATGCTGATGATATTTTGTTTTAAACACAGACGTTAGTAGTGACAATTAATAAATGACTTTTCACAGTATAAATATATAAATAATTATATACATTAATAACAAAACAAACATTACAATTGTGGATACACAATGGTGTATCACACACTCCCCGACAAAGAAAGATGGCTCCTGCCAGCATATTCTTTCACCATAACACCTTTTTCATCTTTAATCTTCTAGTACCCTATTGTCATAGGAGGTACCCAAAATGGAAATGTGACTTGTGGCGTAAAGAGGGAATAAGGTGTACTAATGTAAGGTGTAATTTGGTAGGATGGTAACCCCCAATGTGGTGTCTGATTCATCTCGTAAGTCTCTAAACTGTTTACTGTCGGGTATGACTGAATTGCTGGCTGACCTAGCATTTCATAAGTTAACCTAGGTGTGGGTCTTCTGTCACGTGTGGATTTTCGGACTTGGCTTGTTTGGTCAGTTTCCTCTGAACTCAAGGTAGGTATTTCGAGAACCTCTTGCTCGGGTGTGTCACCTTCATCTATCTCACTACATTCTCCCTCAACCTGTTCCTCTTCTTTTTCAGATTGTCCTGCCAGTGTTTCTGCCCATGTCACTTGTCTTTCACAGGTAAGTTCATTCTCATCAGGAAGATTACAGGTAAGTCTCTCATTTTCTGTAGGTTGTTCTCCCCAAATCTCTGTCCGTTTTCTTGGTCTTTCTCTTTCAGGTTGTTCACAGGATTGTTGTCGCAAAGGATCACAGGTATGTTTCTTGTTCTCTCTAGGTTGTGGTCTCAGGGTCTTCGTCCACTGTCTTTGCCTTTCTCTTTCAGGTTGCATATGGTATCGTTGTCGTGGAGGATCACAGGTAAGTTCCTGGGTTGGTTGGTTAATAGTAAGTCTTTGGTTGTTCTCTCGGGTGTCTTGTATCCTTAGCCAATAGTAGTTCTCGTCATCCTGTTCATCACTATCAGACTCACAGGGTGATCCGGTCTCATTTTGCGGCCTTGTTTGATTTCTCTTGGTTCTGTGCTTAGATGTTTCCTCTGGGATCTCTACTGGTAAGTCATTAACCTGATGCAGCAGATTCCTGTGCAGAACTTTTGAATTTGAGCTGTCCATCTCTGCGACCACTCTGTAGATTGGTCCATCATTTATTTGCTCCTTGACAACGTACACAGTCTGCTCCCAATATGATCTCAATTTTCCTGGTCCACCTCTTTCATTTAGGTTTCTCACAAGTACTCTGTCACCAGGCTGAAGAACGACTCCTCTGGACTTCCTATCACAGTACAATTTTCCTCTGGCACTTGAGTTCTTACTGTTTTCTGACGCGATTCTGTAAGCTTCTGCCATCCGCTTTGCCCACTGTTTAGCATATCCTCTTGGATCGTTACTTTTCTCTCTGTTAGTCACTTTGAACACAAGATCAATGGGTAATCGTGGATGTCGTCCATAGAGTAGGTAAAACGGTGAGTATCCTGTCGCTTCATGTCGTGTGCAATTGTATGCATGCACAATCCGTGGTAAATGTTCCTTCCATTTTTCCTTTTCCTTCTCTGCCAGTGTTCTCATCATCTGGAGTAGTGTTCTGTTAAACCTCTCAGCAGGATTGCCCTGAGGGTGATATGGAGAAGTTCTTGAATGGCTCATTCCTGACAATTGGCGCAAAGTTTTGAAGAGGTCATTCTCAAATTCTCTACCCTGGTCATGAAGTAGTTTAGTTGGGAATCCAAACCGGGGAATGAAGTCATTGAAGATTCTTTCTGCTGCTGTTCTTCCAGACTTATTTTTAGTCGCATATGCCTGGGCAAATCTTGTAAAATGATCCACTAGAACTAGTATATATTCATAACCCCCTCTGCTACGTTCCAAATGCAGATAGTCTATTGACACTAATTCAAATGGGGAACTAGTACTTATACTACCCACCGGAGCTCTCTCGTGTATCGCAGGCTTCTTCTGTTTGATGCAAGGGCATTTTCGTGTAACATATGTCTCAATGTCTTTCTTCATGAATGGCCAAAA
This sequence comes from Garra rufa, assembly GCF_049309525.1. NCBI lineage: Eukaryota > Metazoa > Chordata > Actinopteri > Cypriniformes > Cyprinidae > Garra > Garra rufa. Next base: position 61,388,395 of record NC_133361.1, read on the forward strand.
GAATCGGTCTCTTGCAAGGTTCAATACTCTCTCTACTCCCACATGACCCATGTCATCATGTAAGTGCTGGAATACTCTCTGCTTGTATTGAGCTGGTAGGACCAATTGACGTCGTTGCTCAGTTCTCCTGTACAATAGTCCATCATCCAGGTGTAGTCTTGACCATTCGTGCATTAGTTTCTTTACAGGTCCACTGGTTCTGTGCCTCATGTCATTAGTGATGCTTGCATTGGACTCTTTCATCCTAATAATCTCACCAATAGCTGGGTCCAGTCTCTGTGCCTTCCGCAGTTCATCATGACTTAGATTTTCTAAGACTTCACCAGCATCGCTCTCCAGTTGTTCTTCCTGAGCCTGGTTAAGAGCAGCGACCCAAGCAACATCTTTTTGTTTGGCAGCCTTCGTGCCTTCCCATGTGGTTTTGACAATCTCACTAGACAACTCTTCTGTGCATTCTGTGATATACTGGTTGATGTCCAGTGGGCACCGGGAAAGAATGTCCGCATCCACATTCATCTTCCCAGGACAGTTCTCCAACCCATCTATACCCCACAGCGTTAAGTTTGGCAGTACTCATTATGTAGGTCAGAGGGTTGTTGTCTGTATAAACTGTGAAGTGCTGGGCATAAAATAGGTAGTCCCGAAACTTTTCACAAATTGCCCACTTCAGTGCAAGGAATTCAAGTTTGCCTGAATGGAGTCTGTAATTCCTCTCTGCCGGTGTCAGTGTCCTTGACCCATATCCGATGACTCTCATTTTGCCATCTTGCCGTTGATAAAGTACAGCTCCAAGTCCCTTTTCTGAGGCATCCGTATGAAGTGTGTAAGGCAAGTCAAAATCAGGATACGCAAGGATAGGTGGAGTAGTCAAAGCTTCAACTAGTCTGCACAGTATCTTTTGATGTTCTTCCTTCCACTCAATAGGTGTTCGTGATGGTAGTTGAACATTCTTTTTTCCATCTGCCTTGGATTTTGTTTTGGTAGCCTCTGTCCCTCGTTTCACTTGCAAAAGATCATATATCGGCTTGGCAATGCGAGAGAAATCCTGAACATAAGATCTATAGTAACTGAGAAATCCCAACATCCTCCGGACTTCTCCAACTGTGGTAGGTTTCTTTGCTTTCAAGGCTTGTACAGCATCCAAATCTTTAGGGTCTATCCTGACTCCTTCGGCACTGACCAGTCGCCCAACGTATCGCACTTCTTTTTTGAACATTTCGCACTTGGACGGTCTTAGCTTAACTCCATGTCTCTGTACAACTTGCAACACCTTCCGTAGTCCTTCCACATGTTCTTCAAAAGTTTTCGCATAGCACAAGATATCATCGAGGTACGGGATACAACATTCATCACGTAGGGAGTCCAGCATCTCTTCCATACTTCGTTGAAAGGCAGCAGGTGCATTAGTTAAGCCAAACGGGATTCGCACCCACTCATAAAGGCCCCAAGGAGTAATGAAAGCAGTCAGATGTCGTGATCCCTCTGCAATAAAGCCTTGGTGATAAGCTTTCCCTTGATCTAAGATCGAGAACCAGCTATACCCTCCTAATGTATCAGTGAGGTCTTGAATACAAGGCAAGGGATGCCTATCAGGAACAGTTTTCTTGTTAAGTAGTCTATAATCAACACAGAGTGTTGAAGTCGAAGTGTTCCATCCTTCTTTCTGACACAGACTACCGGTGCAGAGTAAGGGGACTTTGACTTCACAATCCAACCTCTGGCCAAAAGGTCTTGGATGTACTCTTTAACTTCTTTATGAAGTGGCTTGGGAACTGAGGAGTATGCTCTTTGGACAGGAATATTGTCAATCAGGTTGATAGACATCTGCAAACTTGGGACACAACCCACGTCTTCGTCATCACGTGCAAATGCCCCAGACTCTTCGTACAACATTCTCTTTGCCATCCTTTGTTGCTCCTCAGTCAAGTGACTTAGATCCACAGACGGGTCCCAATGCTCCGTCACTGTAATCCTGTTGCTGTCAGTTCTTCCTTTTGTCTCTGCATTGTTAACTTCCACAGTGACTGGTTCTGTTATTTGGTCAGTCTCCACAATTTTCTTAATGGACTGTATGCTACCGATTTTCATTCGTCGTGGTAAGGTAATGTCATAACTGGTATGGTTTCCTATTGGAATGTTAATGAACGGCCTTTGTCTCCCACAGACTTCCAGCAATCCATCTCCAAGGTTAAGTCGTTCAAGCTGTGGGTTGTCTACATTAGACTCGAACAAGATGGCAGGCTCTGACAAGTCAAAATCTATAGGTATTGGACATTTGACATGTGCCAGTTGACCTGAAAGAATAACAACATCCTGATATCCAATTTTGACAATGGCCTCAGTGTCACAAGATGGTTTTTGTGTCTGTATAAAGTTTACTATCACTTCAGCTTGATCGTCTCTAATCTCCATGGCTCCCGTTAGCAGGGTAGCAATTGTTGTAAGAACACTTGCACCACTTGTTTGTCCTTTTATCAACTGTTCAATGACATTAAATACCAGGAGGGGTCGCTCCAGGGCCATTTTACCCACCAGGAAAGGAACTTGAACTGCTAACTGTGGATCACTGTTGCCAGGAAGGTTTACTGTCGCCTCAACCCACCCGTCGAATGGTAAGATGTCTCCATTAACAGCCAAGACATGAAGAGGTTTGGACCCCATTAAGTCGCTCAGAGGTCGCAACTGCTGATCAGGTAAGTATGTTCTTTTCCAGGCTTGATCAATAATACTGACCTGAGCACCTGTGTCAAGTAGGGCAGTTACAGCATAACCGTTGATGTTGCACTTTAACAAACATTTGCTTCCAATTAGCTCTGCTACTCTGTTGGGCGTTGAGATTGTCTTTCTAGACATGTAAGAGCAGGCTGCACTGTTTGCATTGGCTTCACAAGCTCCATTCTCTGGAGACCTTCCTCCACTTGATGATCTCAGCTCAGCAGGCTGGTACATATTTCTTGTACCCCTTGTCCTTTTACCACATCCAATAGCTCTGTGCCCTTTTTCTCCACAGATAAAGCAATGATTGCATGAGCTGTTACCCTCCTCTATACACTTTGGACTCCCGTATGGTCCTCCTCTTCTCACTGACGTTGGTCTATGTATAACATGTGAACCAGCTCCCATCTGTACAGAGCAGTGACACGGTTCTTTAGCTTGTTTCAAATTGTCAATTGTACTTTTTAAAGCTTCTACTTGAGCGCTTAGTTCTTGTATGGTCTTTGTCTTGTTCTTTTTCTGCATTTTGGAGTTTGATTCACCCTCGTTTGACTCTGAGTCAGTTTGTGCACTATGAGCTTGAGTCTGTCTTTGCTGTATGGCTTGACCTAATCTTCGTTGGCATTCACTTTCCTCACTTGAAATCTTTGTCACTTGCTTCAGCAGTGCTTCATCGGTTACTGTGTGATCTGTGAACAAAGGTTTCAATTCACTTCTGATGTCACTGTACTTGGGTAGAAAACCTTGATGAATTGTACGCAGGAACACATTCTGAACGGTTCGTGGCTCATATTCAATGTGAGTATTGCTCTGTTTGGAAGCAAAAAGTACTTTTTGTTTTAGGCCGATTACACGATATAGAAACTGTTGTGGAGTTTCATGTTCTCGTTGTCTTGTACTCATTAATTCCTGGAAAAGCTCACTACTGCCTCTTTCACTTAAATGTGACTGTAGAAAACTTTTCAGCTCTGGTACAGTTAGATCGTCTTTATTGATGAGCATTTCCTTGAACTGTCCCGGTTTAACTATCCGCAGAACAGCCTGAATTATCTCACTCTCTGAGTAATTCATCTTGATGCCTTCATCAATTTGTTTACATAGATTATTATAGCCGATGTCTGAAGCGCTGTCGCCTATCTGACCACCATGTATCTTGAAATCTTTATGTGGTAGATATGGAAAGTCTCTTGGACTCATCATGCTTTCTCTCTGCTGTCGTGGTAAGTATTCAGGATAAGGGAACTGTCTCGTAGTTGGTATCATTTTATCTTCTGTCTGTGTGATCTTGTACTCTGACAGCTTTTTCCCTAACTCTTCATAACTAGTGAGTAGTTTCTGATATTCATTTAACTGTGTGTGTGTGTGTTATGGTAGCAGTAGAATCTGTGTGTCTGTGTATAGGGGATGCCTGTGTGTGTGTGTATGTACATCAAGTTCATGTTTAATAAAAACAGATGGATTCACACGACTCTCAATCAATTCATTAATCATGTCTCTTAATGTTAGTAATTGTGCGAATCCTTCATCTTCCAGTTTGAGTAAACTGTCACTCTGCATAAAAGAAATGATGAAATTCAAACAGCTTTCCTCATCATCCTTGGCGATAGTGGTTGGAATCAAACCTGCAACTGGAGTAATGCTGTCAGCAACATGCCCCAATTCATGCAAAGTCAACCTGTGTAGGCTCTTCTTTATGTTCCAGACGAGTCTTTTCCTCTCGTCCGCCATCTTGTCCAACTTCAGACCTTCTCACGACCCTTTAGTGATGCGTCGCCTTCCTCTCAGCTCAATCCCTTTTGGCTCTCTGGACGTCAGCAGCTGTCACAAGTCACACGCAATCCCTCTTTGTCGTCTCGTCCGTGAAGTCTGGATCCCAGCACTAGCCTCACACTCTGGATGTTGATCTCGGTGGAACCTCCATGAATCTGTTACGGGTCCCGGCCGCGGAACTCGTAGGCAGATTAAAAGTGCCTGAATTATCAGGAGAAACAAAATCACATTAAAACGTCAGTGTCTTTCCTCAAGCGCAGCTTAGTAGCGTCTCTTTATTAACATTCATATTGCAGCAAAAACATCCTAACAAATCATGTTTCATGTAATCAAACAAACAGTTTTGTTCCCTTCTTTTGTATAGTTCTTATTAGGGATGTCCCGATACAACGTTTTAACTTCCGATACGATACCGATATTGCAGCCTTCAGTACTAACCGATACCGATACAAATCCGATACAATAATCAGCACAAATCATGAATACTTTTACCTATTTTTTTGTGTGGAATGTATGAACGGCTAGATCAAACTGAGAACAAAAGTCAGCAACAGTTAGTATGGAAAAAAACGACCAATTTATTAACTATTGGTTGCACAAATGTGAACCTTTTACATAAGAATATATAAAAAAAGAATTAAAGAATAAATATTAAGACCCTGAAAAATATCTTAATTGAATAAACAAAAATATATTTTTTAAAGTGCAAAATACTAATTAAAGGTCACTTCAGTTATTTATTTTTTACCGTCAGCAAATGGTAGGAACAGCTGAGAGCAGGAACATAAGAAAAAAAAATATTGTTAATTGACCAACTGCTAAAGGTTGAGTGTCCAAAGTTTCAATTTTACACACACTGCCCGAAAGAATGAGATCGTTGCATTTGCTATCCACAAAAATAGTGCAAACAAAATAAATATAACTCTAATACAGGGCAGAAAACAAATACCTAACTAAAAGGATGACTACACTTCCTACTCCTCCAACTCAACTTTCTGCAGTCCGAGCATGATGTGGAGATTTTATTTTAAAGAAGATAAGCATTTCTGCATGCTGAGCAGTGAGTCTGCTCCTATGCTCCTCAAAAATAATTGATCATTATTGTTATTATTGTCACGCTTTGCGAGGGTTTCAGGCAGCGTTGGTTGCTTGAAGTTGCCAGAGGATTGTTTCTTTAAAGGATAACTATTGTCAAAATGCAACCTGGGCTGTTTTTGTTTTTACTGTAAACGAGACAAACTTATATCTAAAAGCATAATTACGAAAAACAAGCCGTTTTTGAGATTGACTGTGATTTCGTTTTGTGGTCAGTGGCCGGTGAATGGGAGAACTAGGGGCAAGTTTTTAGCGCATCAAAATCCATATTTTTACAACACTGAGAAGACTCGACACACCATGAAACTTTGCTCGAAGTATTGTCTGGGTCTCTACATGAACTCCAGCATTAAGAACATTGTTTGTGTTCACAGAGTTTACTAAAAAGAACGTTTTTGAACAACTCACTTTCACTGTTTGAGTCTCCGCGCGCGGCCGTCTCTCCAGTCAAGAGGTATCGATCTCCGAATGCGACGTAATACTGAGGGGAGTGAAGATGGATAGCTCCTAAAGCATATTTCCATATAAATGCACGGCTAATTCGTTGTTTTGTCGCAAGTTAAAAACAATATTAACCTTCTAGTTGTAAAAAGAGCCTCATATAAGAAACATAAATATATAAGAATCTCGCATTCGGAGAGCGACACCTCTTGACTGGCAAGACGGCTGCGCGCGGAGACTCAGTGCAGAGTTTTGTGATGCTGCTTCAAATGCGCAATGAGGTTGGACGTATTAAACTTTCCCGGTTCTGTTCCACCACGGGAAACTTGTGCATGACAAGTGTTGCACTGAGCCACACTGTCTTTTTCGGACTTTAATGAAAAATACTGCCACACGGCCGACATCGCTCTTTTTCTTTGCTACTTCGCTAGCAAGCAGTGTTGTGATCACGTGGGCTTTGCACGCTGGCTCTGGACGCTGCTGGATAGAATAGCTGTAACAGAGTTTAGAGCGGAACGGACATCTTATATCGGAGATTTTTAACGCAGTCCGATATAATCCGATAGAGTTTTTTTGGGCTGATATCGGACCTATTTCCGATATCAATATCGGATCGGGACATCCCTAGTTCTTATACAACAATAAAGTCATCAAATACTTATACACTCTGTGCACTTTTATATAACACAATTAATTATTATACCTGCTGTATATTTATCAGTATGATACAAAAAATACACTTTAAATTCTTTCAGTCAGACATCTTTCTCATTTTTCTCTGTAAATACCTCCATATATAACCATTTACCATTGAACTACTAAACTCAATTGATACAATCATGCATCTGTTATTTGTATCATTTAAATTGTAACGGTTACACTTGACACCAATCACCCAGCCAACATTCTACCATGGGCCCCGTGTGGGCCCCATATGGGCTGTAAATATGGGCCCTATATGGGTTTGTCCATGGGTTCCATGTGGGCCCCATCTGAATCAGCCCATCTGAATTTCATATGGGGCCTGACTGGGCCTAACGTGGGACCCAACTGGGCAAGTCATATAAGACCCATATTGGTCCCACTTATAACCCAGTCAACAACCCAAGGTGGGGTCAATATGGGGCCAAGATAGGTTTGTACGTGGGTTCCACTTGGGCCCCATATTAATTAGCCCACATAAATCTCATATAGAACCTGAATGGGGCCCAACTGGGCAACATCCATAAAGCCCATATTGGTCCCAGATCTGGGTTTATCTGTGGGTAGGCTACTGGACTGGCCCCATGTGGTCTATACTTGCATGTTCTTTTGAGTTTTTTTTGAAGCATCATGTCTGAACAGAACAATTAATTACAATTTATAAATATGAATTTTAATTTACCTGTGATATTTAAAAAAAAATTATTAACTGATAAAAGCAACATCAGTGTTTTAGTTAGGCAATTGTTTTCTGCTTGAATATTCCAGTTCATTCATCTACAAAATGAAAAAGCACAATTTTAAAAAAATAAATCAGAAATTAAAATGTAAAAGTTCAGTACATCAAATATTTTATTACACATTTTATTTACATTTTTAATAGAACTTCAAGTTTTTGTAGTATTAAACACGAACATTACCACTTTATTTTTAAGCAGGGTGCTACAACCCAACAGCTTGTTTACATAACCAAACTTACGTAACATTTAATAAGACTAATAAAAAATTTAAACTTTGTCTAAAAGAAATTCAAGTTGTCTAAAAAGTAATGAATACACTTTCAATGGAAAGTCATACGTTTTGAGTTTCAGAGATAAATTAAAGTCTTATAGGTTTAAAGCGGGGGCCTAAATGACTCTCTGAGCGGCAGGGCCTGTAGCGGCGACTCTCTGAGCGGCAGGGTCTGTAGCGGCGACTCTCTGAGCGGCAGGGCCTGTAGCGGCGACTCTCTGAGCGGCAGGGCCTGTAGCGGCGACTCTCTGAGCGGCAGGGCCTGTAGCGGCGACTCTCTGAGCGGCAGGGCCTGTAGCGGCGACTCTCTGAGCGGCAGGGCCTGTAGCGGCGACTCTCTGAGCGGCAGGGCCTGTAGCGGTGACTCTCTGAGCGGCAGGGCCTGTAAAAGGGATATTTAAAAGATAAAAATCTGTAAATCCTTCTAAATAAATGTCCCAGCACACCCCCCTTTGCTTTATGAAACTGCTTTATAAATTGTTACACTATCAAACTTTTAACTGCAGTACAGTATGTATGTGTAATATTAGGGTAGGGCAATATGACGGCAATATAAAGCAGTGCATTTGGCATGTCTCCCTAATCAAGCACACCTGATTGCACTCATCAGCCCATTAGAAAACATCTCCAGGACCTGGAATGGGTGTGTCAGATAAGGAAGACATACAAAATGTGCAGTGTTGGGGGGTGACCAGGACCAGGGTTGAGCAACATTGGTTTAAATCGTTTACTGTTAGAGATTTGTTATATTATGCTTTATTTTCACATATACGCATAGTGCAGTACTACTTAAAAGGTTAGTTCACCCAAAAATGTAAATTCTATCAATAATTACTCATCCTCATTTTGTTCCAACCCTAAGACATTTAGGCTATTCGTCTTGATACGAAAATGTGAAAAAAGTCATGGCTGAACTAACCCTTTAAAAAAGCATACATTAATAAATGAAGAAGTAAAGACTTGATGTTAAATAGGCGAGTCATTTAGCGCCAATAGGCTGTGAAAAAGAGCTGCCAGGACGCCTGCTCGAAGCACGCGCAGACAGGCCTAAAGAGAACAGTGGTCTCAAAACTATTTGAAATCCACTCTACCTGGCGTTCAAAAGCAGCATTTGTCTGCTTTTAGGAGCAAGTTATGTCAGATACCTTAAAAACTTATTTTGCCATTCAAACGAGGATATTATTATACATTGTATGGAAATTCAGTTTTCCCTCAGGTGAAAAAATGGCGGCTAGACGGCCACAAATTGCATCAGTAAAGCGTTAAAAAAAAAACACACAACGGAGAATCCTACTTCATTAATATCAGGCAATACCCAAAACTATACCTTACCGACCGTCAACAAAAATAGCATGATTTAAGCCTTACAAACTCCGACGCGGCAAGAAAATATCATTATTTTAAAGGCTCCATTATTTTAAAGGCAATGTAAACTGTCAAAACGATGTTACCAATACTTAAACCCGTAAATAATAATATTATTACTAGATAATATGCATTTTACCTGCTTATTTTCGCTCCGACTCGTCCTGTGTGAACCAGTTAAGGTGCGTTCACACCGGACGCGAATGAAGCGGCAAGCGCGAGTGATTTACATGTTAAGTCAATGCAAAGACGCGAATAGCCATCCTGCGGCGCGAAACGCGCGAATGAGGCGGCGCGAAACGCGCGAATAGCGCGAATGGCGCGGCGCGCATTGAGCGTTCAAGCGATTGCCGCGCCATTCGCGAGTTCAAAAATCTGAACTTCGGCGGAATTCCGCGCCGCGGTAACCAATCAGGAGCTTGCTCTAGTGGTGACGGAGGCAGAAATCCGAAACAACAATGGCGGACAAAATCACCGTTGCTGTCTGTGGTTCCTCGGAGCTGTACGATACATCTTTGGACTTTTGTAGAAACAGGAATAAAAGGGATCTTGCTAAGAATAAAGTGAGTGAAGAGGTCGGACAATCTGGTTAGTTTTAAAAAACGCTCTTTACTCAATTTAACCTACATATACATACATATTGAGACTACAAGCAAGCTAAAGCTGGCAAATTGAGCTCATTCACCTATTTTACAACTACTTTCCCGCTGACGAGTGGCAGAAGCCCCTCCCTTGACGCGAATTCGCGTCTGTTGTGAAGAAAATGTCACGCGCGAATGACGCGAATTTTACCGCGCGAATGGCGCGAGTAAACTCAAATGTTCAAGCGTTCAACTACGCGCGAATAGCGCGTTTTTTCCGCGCAAGTCGCGTCCGGTGTGAACGCACCATTAAGGCCCTTTCACACGGGACGCGGCAAGCGGTGAAATCGCCGCGCGGCTGCCGCCTTCTCTTGTAGTGGAAGCGTTTTGTGCAGTTGAGGCTGTGTTCGCGACGCGGTCTGGGGGCGGACGTTGCCATAGTTACAGTTGCTTAAAAGTCTAAATAAAACGGAAAATTGTGTTTGTGTCATCCTGTCATTAATTATTGTCATTATTATTCAAACTTTTGAAAGACATAGTTTATTATAACACCACGCATAATAATGTGTTTGGACACTTTGTACATATTTGTATTTTTACCTGGCAAACTCGTGTGCTCACCCAAAGTATGAGATTTTAGATGATTCATACAGTTCTGGGAAATCCAGCACACTTAAAACAATCTTCTCCTCTATTATAAGTTCAGTTAAATATTTTATGATTGGTTGTTAATAATCTGTTCACTTATTGGTTAAAGCCGACGCGGCTGCCGCTGCCGCTCACAAAAAGATAAAATATTTTTATCTTTGGCGGCGCTTGCCGCGAAGCGCCGTGCCCGTGGAAGCGGCAGGATTTTGGGTGCACGAGCACCGCTTGCGCTCCGCCTCCGCGCCGCCAGCGCAACAGCCCGCGGTTTGCCGCTTGCCGCATGTCTCCCATTGAAAATGAACTAGACACTCGCGACTGCCGCGTCCCGTGTGAAAGGGCCTTTAGACTCCAGCCGTGCTGCAGCAGCTCCACTGTGCTTAGAAGAGACTGTATCCTTGCGCCAGAGCGGGAATTCCTTTTGTTCGAATATTTAAAAATGTTCAATTATAAATGTAAATATACGTTATTGTCATTGAAGATCAATTACATATAATATTATTATATGATTTTATGTGAAAAAAATATCCAAACTAAAAATTTAAGGCAACAGGACTACTTGGCCGAGCGGAAGGTTCGTTGTCAGATTTGAGAGTATACGTCCAATGAGAGTTTGAAAAAAAAGGTCTTTGTGATTGTGCCTGCTAAAATGTGTGCATTAAAATAAAATCCATTTTGATAAAAGCATAGGCAGGGTAAAGTAATATTAATAATTCACAAATTTTCATTTAAAAAGTAGGGTCGTTCCGTGTCAAATCAACCAAATTAAGTCATTCGCTCTAGTTTTTTAATTTGCTTATTATATATATATATATATATATATATATATATATAATTTATTTTTTTATTTTATTTTATTTTTTACTTCAGAATAAATATAAGCAAAATCAAAATAATTTTGAGCCGAGACCTCTGGTAATAAAAATAAAGTAGTTATTTTTATCCATTATATTCCTTGTTTAAAAAGTAACAATTAACCAAAAGTGTGAAGGTGTAAAGATGTATTTTAAGTGTGTAAAATAATTTTTGACCACATCCCGCGAAGGTCCCATATTTTTGTAGATTGGAACCCAAACACACTGGACCCTCATAAATTGCCCATTTTCAGCCCATGCCCACATAGATCCCATATAGGTCCCATATGTTCAAACCTATATGGGACCCATATTGTTAAACACATATGGGACCCACATAAATTGCACATTTTGAGCCCATGCCCACATAGATCCCATATAGGTCCCATATGTTCAAACCTATATGGGACCCATATTGTTAAACACATATGGGACCCACATAAATTGCCCATTTTGAGCCCATGCCCACATAGATCCCATATAGGTCCCATATGTTCAAACCTATATGGGACCCATATTGTGAAACTCACATGGGACCCACATAAATTGCCCATTTTCAGCCCATGCCCACATCGAACCCATGCTGCCCAGATATAACCCATATGGGGCCCACATATCAATGTCAATGTTACTCTCATAAACTTTATACATTACTCTAACACATATTCATTTCCGTTTTCTAAAGTCATTTTATGTTTAATTATCACGTACTGAGATAAATAGATATTATTTATAGGGGAGACAGTTGTAACAAACGTAACTCAGACCAACTGTCATTTTACCGGTACTTTCATCTGAATGACTTTACTCAATTCACTACGGTAAACAAGCTATTCACTTTCAAACACATAGGAAATGTGTACTTGCATGTATTTACATTCATGACAACAAACATATTCAATTTTTATGAAACATACCTGAATTATCAGGAGAAACAAAATCACATTAAAACGTCAGTGTCTTTCCTCAAGCGCAGCTTAGTAGCGTCTGAGGTAAACACAACGTGCATCGCCATGGTAACCCACAGCGCGTGCTTTCTCCAATGCTGATGATATTTTGTTTTAAACACAGACGTTAGTAGTGACAATTAATAAATGACTTTTCACAGTATAAATATATAAATAAATATATACATTAATAACAAAACAAACATTACAATTGTGGATACACAATGGTGTATCACATGTGTGTGTGTGTGTGTGTGTGTGTGTGTGTGTGTGTGTGTGTGTGTGTGTGTGTGTGTGTGAGTGTATTGTAGTTTTTTGCACTCTTGATGTTATAGAGAGTCACCCCTTCACTGTTGTGTGTTTTTTTTTTCTGCATTGTGGCTGATTTGTAGATTGTATGCACAAAAAAAACTCTGTTTTTTTGCCAATTTCCCATTCATTTCCTATGGCCAGTCATTTTGACCCGAAGAACCTGAGTGTGACTATATTTTTTACGACCACTTATACTTTTCCAATCCTGTCCCCAATTTTTTTGTGTGTGTTCATATACCAAGTACCATAAAAGTCACCAAATTTCGTACCATTCCGATGAAGCTACGATTTAAAAAAAAATTATTAAAAAAATTCCGGTCAGAAGTGACCGAAGGACCTCAGAGAGTTAGTATAAGCGGAAATATCATGCTTCAGTCGTGGCCAAAAAATAAATAAATAACGCAGAACCTGATTATAGGTTTTCTTAACCCCAAGGTGACCAGATTTTTCATGAGCAACTTCTAAAATCATAGAGCGAAACTTTGTGGGAACAACTACTTGGACAATAGGATCACCCACAAAATCCTGGCCATGAGAACTCCATTTTCTCAGCAAGAGTCCATCCTGAATGAAGTACGCTCTGGCCACATCAGATACATCACTGTCAGAAAGAGCAAGATTGAATAATTCAGACAATGAAGAATCTAAATGTTGTTCCTTACTCCATTCATCTGTAGAGAATGGAAAAGACAAATCAGACAAGTCATGTATAGGAAGAGAAACAATTGCCTTTGACACTTGTTTGGTTTCATCGGTCAGGACACACTCAGCATTCTTGACCATAGCCCGAGTTGCAACAGCTACAGGATCTCCCTTTATAACTTCTTGAGTAACCTCACTCTTGGACAAAACCATAGGAGATGACGGTACACTAGGCCAAACCTGACCTCCAGCCAATTTGTTACCCAAAATAAGGTGAACCCCCTCAATTGGTAACACAGGATGCAGTCCTACCACAACCTCACCAGTCACTAAATCAGAAATAAGTTTCACTTTATGTAAAGGCACTGATAACGGATTTAATCCCATTCCCCGAACTAACATGCTCTCACCAGTTTCAGATTGCGAGGAAAATGGCAGAGTGGACTCTAAAATGAATGAATCCACGTCTCCAGTATCCCTTAGAATTTTAATGGGAACTTCCATAGATCCATCCAACAAAGACACTCGCCCTTCTCTAATAAAAGGAGCAAATCTGGACAAACAATCATTAGAAAGTTTAATATCAGTGTCAGTATCACCTAAGTTAACAGAATTGGCCATTGCAGCAGGTTTAAATTTACCCGTCTCATCACGTTTATTTTTACTTTTAAGTACCCAAACAGTCTGCTTTCCAGTGTCCTTTTCCCCGACAGTTATTACAAGTTTTGGACTGATCAAATTTGCTTGAAAATGTGCGACTAGGCTGTGAAGTCGTATTTGTAAAACGAGCTAAGCCCGCTTCCTCCCGTGTCTGCCAAACAGCAGCCATACTCCTATGAGTAAGCACATACAGTAGTTATCCGCCAATGACGCCGCTTCTTCAGGAGACTGAACTTTGTGTTCATTAACATAGGTTGCAATTTGCTCCGGAACAGAGGTTTTAAACTGTTCAACTATAATCAACTCAATCAAATCATCAAATGTATTAACATCAAGGGATGCACACCAACGTGTAACATGCCGTCTTAAATCCCGCACAAACTCCAAATGGGTCTGGCCTGGAATCATCTTACATGATCTAAATCGCTGTCTATAAGTTTCAGGCACACACTCATAGACTTTCAACACAGCCGCTTTAACAGTATCGTAGTCCTTACACTCATCAGTAGTTAAAGCAGAAAAAGCTAATTGTGCCTTACCAACTAACACACACTGCAACAAATACACAGTTTGTTTTGGACCAAACTTGTATCTCAGCGACACGTTCAAAAAGAGAAAAAAATACATCTGGATCATGTTCATTGAATTTAGGAACAAGTTTTAAATTTTGATGTAGTGGAAAACTTCCAGAAGCACCAGATTCCAGTGAACTATCATTATTCACCTTACTTTCCTGTAAAAGTTTGAGCTTTAAATAATCCAGCTCCATTTTTGCCTTCTCTAACTCAAGTTTACCTTGTTCAGATCATTGTTTCATTTTCTCATGATCTATTTGCAATAACAATAACTCTTTTTGTTGGTCAAAAGTTAAATCAGACTGTGAAGGAGGCAAGTTGTGTGCTTGCACGTCCTGAATTTGCTCCATTGTAGATGATAAAATTCCTTTATTCACCAATTTATTTTCCAACTCAATCTTAATAGTACTTTCTTTTAGTCTCTTATCACTAATTTTAATTTCATAAAACTCCACAATTCTTAAAAGCTGCTCTTTTGTACATTTATCTAATGATTCACGTAAAGGCGATTTAGCAAACTTTTCTACATCCGCCATAAACGCATCACAGAACACAAGCAACTAATTGTGCAAGCAAACACTCAGAATTTTCCCCCTATCTACCTTTTCAAATAATCTAATTTACTAGACCCTAATCTTCATGTAGTTACAGGCGGGGGGAAATTAAGCACACAAACCCAATGGGTGAAATTGCAACTAGTTAAACTAGCGACAATTCACAACACAATGAAAGTGCTCCAGAGACAACCGCTACTACCCGCTTTCACCACAACACTACAAAAACAACAAAACCGACATGTCTCAAAGTCGCTTAGCCAAACCGGTAAAAACTCTAAGTAAAACAAACAAATTTGCACAACAGTTACTTACCCGTCTGTGAGTTCGAACGGCGATCGAATCATTGCGAACTGCACAAATTACTGTCAGGTGCGTCCCCAACACAGAACTAAATTGCACCATGACGTCAAATTATTCAAATAGGATTTCCCACAAAACGTCACGAGCAAACAACCATCTCAAACTGCGTTCAAATGAATGAATGAAATCGAAAGCAAAAACTCGGCGAAACAAATGAGTTTATCAAATATTTCAATAATTCGCAAACTATCAAACAAAAAAGGACGAGCCCCCATTTGTTACGCCCTATGGCTCAAAAAGGATGTAACAAAGGCGGACACACACACAGAAGTGCCAAAAAATATACACAATTTATTAACAAAAGAGAACTATACAGAAAAAAAATGAAGTAACATGAGACTGTCAGGAATCAGCGGTGTAAAGGTAAGTGAATGCATGAAGTGTAATGAGCTGTAGTAATGTT
Source organism: Garra rufa (assembly GCF_049309525.1). Taxonomy (NCBI): domain Eukaryota; kingdom Metazoa; phylum Chordata; class Actinopteri; order Cypriniformes; family Cyprinidae; genus Garra; species Garra rufa. Next base: position 61,404,030 of record NC_133361.1, read on the forward strand.
GGATGCAAAAAGCAAATGAAACAAAGTCTGAAATGCAGCAAAACATTGTCTGTGGTGTAAAACACAGCTGGCCAAATGCCCCCAGAGAGCATCACTTGCCACTTTGATAATTACTGTAGTTCTGAACATCACATATTTTCTTTTTACCTCAGATGTAATCTGTCTAGGTGGTTGATTATAAATATTTGGACTTCATATCTCAAAATTACCTCAACTTAGCACCAGCAAGCTTGCTAGCTAGACAGTTAGCATCAGCTAACAATATTTACTTATTTTCAGTATGGTTACCCAGCAAACATTGGTCGGACGGCGACGTCCTGTCCCTGGCCAAAAATAGTCGCGGTATGATGACAAAATATGCAAAAACTTTTAACACAAAATATTTCTTAAAAATGCATTCAGATACGTTTGTACATGTCTACAATTCTCTGTGGTTGCATGTAAAGTTGTTACTTTGACTTTTAGCTGCGTGTAGTTCAAAATATACCCGGTTGTGATTCGGTTGTGAAAGGACGTCCAGCAGGTGACGTCTTTTACACGTGCATTTATAGTCCATCGTCAACCTCAAATCCTTATGAAATATGCAAAAGCCATTGTGCTTACACATTCACATTCACATTGGCATACTACAGTCATTAATTTAAGTGCCCAAAGTAGTTTCTTAAGAGGTTGTTAATAGACGTCCACTGACGTCCTTTAAACGTTTAGTAAGACCCATTCAAACCAACACGGAAATCTTTATTTAAAAAACTTCCATTTGTTTTACATCTTGTTTTATGTCAAATTCTATTCACAAATTGCTTGTAGTTAAGTGTGAAATCACTGCATTTACCCATTATTCCACCAGTTTGATTTAATTATTTCGTTTTTAATGATTATATATAGGCTATATACATAAGTTATTCATAAAGTCACAATTTAAAGTCTGAGCGGGATGCAAAAACTGCTGCCAAGATGTTGTTACAAATCTCGCGATATGGTATCTCTATAGCAGATTATCTCGCGATATGACAGTTTGTATACTCAATATTCCAGATCAATAGGTGGCGGTAATGCATCTTTTTATGCTGATTTGGCAAAATCGCCAAAAACACCAGAAGAAGAGGAGTGAGCAGTAAC